>NW_026889795.1:12182500-12405715 GCF_033153115.1 Saccostrea echinata | reverse complement strand
GGTGTGTGTGTGTGTGTGTGTGTGTGTGAGGGTGCGTTTGTAAACACCTTCAACTCAGCTCAGGTACTTATTGACACATCAATCAACTCACTACAGTTTTCCAAGTCACTACAGTAATCACTGTAGTGAGTTGCCGTTTTACGAAAAATGGGTAGTTCTCGATTATTTATGCCCAAAAAATCGAGAAAAAAAGTTGGTGTCATTTGACGGTTTACACCCGTATTTTCACACACCGACTAATGATCAAAAAATGGCCCTTACACACTTTACTCGGTTTTGATTCTAGCGCATGCGCAATGCAGACTAATACTATGGCCGACTTCCGGTATGTAATGATCTCGATTTTTCTACAAAGCAACAAATGATCTCATCAGGTAAGTTAATTTTCTGTTGATTTTACCGTGAATTAAAGCGTTAATTACAAAACATCACATCGTTTCCATATACAAAGATATTAATCAATCACTCGATAAACATAGAGTATTTAGATTTCGTTGTTTATATGCCCTTGAAAAATTTATGTTCAAATCCCTTAGTTATAATCCACAAAATAAAACTTTAAGGTTAAAGAATTATTTAAATATATTTCCATATAACTTTAAATCCACTACATGGCCCAATCCATTTGTTAAGCATAATTTGCAGTCGTCATCGAGTCTAAGTTCGAATTTTCTCGAATTATTCATAATGTTGACATGTTTCTATTTCATGCACTCGTATCAATTAATTATGTTCAACTTATATAAAAAATTATACTTCATGTAATATATCAAACGTATCTGGTTCTTTGTTCTAGTTATGAACTGAACTGGAATTATCTCTATCCTTTATAGTCACACATATTGCCATCAACACATCTTCAGTTCAGAAGTTAAATAAATTATTTTATGAAGTTAGAAATTATTTATCTTATTTATCTTTGTCCAAGACATGCACTTCATTTGTAATTTATTCTTTATTTAAAAAAAAAAAAACTGCTTCAAATATGTATGATTACAAAAGTATTTAACAGTACGTTCTCACTATATAAGAATCACACTTTTCGATTTTAAATGTTTCTCGACTGATTTTACAGAATTTCAAATGAACAAATTCATTTAAATATTTTCTAATACAATGTCCCTGATGTATGTCACAATGGAACACCTGCACATGTATTGTATAAAAAGAATTTAGAAAGATTAGATATCTTTATAATGGAGGTATGTGTATGATAAACTGTTTTGATCGGAAGGGGAAATGCATTTTTAAAATACTACGGCTAACGTAGACAAGATCAGAGTTCTCTTTCATCCAAAAATAAAGTATGCTCAGTTCTTCTTGTATGTGTCCTTAAAGCTGGTAAACTAATCAAAATATGAAAATCTGCAAGTTTTTGTACATGTATTCAGATTGGAAACTTTAATCATTAGTTGCTTACCTGTCCGTGTAAGAGAAATAATTACAGTCTCTAGACTTGATGAGGTGTGATTACGGTAATTGTAAAATGTGGTTTCCAAGACTTTACCTTATTTATTCATTAGAGTTAGTGATTCATGTTCACTATTGTTTCCTCAGAAGGAGATGATCCAGGAATTCTTCCGGGGGGGGGGGGGGGGGGGTCCATGCCCCCCCCCCCCCAAAAAAAAAATCCAACTGAGAAATTTACCCAAAACTTAAAAAATAAATAGATAAATTTTTAAAAACGCAAACTTGTCCATCCCCCCCCCCCCCCCGAGAAAAACTACAATTTGAAAACTCAAAAAAAAAAAAATAAATAAATAAATAAATAAAAAATAAAAAAATAAAAATAAAAAAATATGAGTGGACTGGACTGGATCGGTGCATGAATTGCTAAACATTGTCCATCGTATATATAAAGAACTGCATAAATTTTACACTTAGTCTAATCAGGGACTATATATAGAAATATCTATTTGAACATTGTTAATGCCTCCCCCTCCCCCCTCTCCATTTACCATGTTTATTTCTAGTTAAAAAAAAATTGTCTGATTAACCTATTCTACTCAAATTTACTCAAGTAATAAACATTTTTTTTTTCTGTGTAAAATTTCATTCCGAGTCATCTCCGGAACGAATTACTACTTAATCGTAACTGTTGTGGCGTGATGCTTGATTGTGAACCTAATAACATAGAAATACTTATTGGATTATACCTTCGATGTCATTCTGTGATTTATTTTAGTATGTAAATACCCCTCATGGTAAGTATAGAGTAAGAAACGTTATATAAAGGTGTAAATGACAAGTTCAAAATATTTACATGATAAACAAATCAGAGGTCATTCGAGTCACGTATAAAATTATTAAGTCATGCATGTGATATCGGTCAAGTGCAGATGTTTCACAAAGGTTTGGTTGTGCATATATTTTAAACCTTTCACTGTGGTGTTTGTGAGCGTGATACGTGATACAGCTGTGATACCAACACGTAAAAGAAGATAGGCTAAGTGAGACTCTTGTAAATTCACATACACACACAAAAGATGTAAAGGTTGCTCCACACCTCTTCAAATTAAGGCTTTGCCACACTACAGCATGTACAAAGCTTAAAAAACTTGCATCGACGTACATAAAGATTAACATACTCGCTGGCATATGCTGAAGGCTTGTGCCATGCACCATAATCATGATAATTGCACTGAAGTAAAAAAAAATTTAAAATGGTCATTAAATCAACCATATTAGCACCAAAGTGTGCATTCAATTTTCCCTTGGCTCTGTTCATTGGAAAGATTTCGACATTATATCTTTTAAAGGAAAGGTTTGTTTTGTTTGTATGTTGTTTAACGTCCCTCTCGAGAATTTTTCACTCATATGGAGACGCCACCACTTGCCGGTGGAGAGCTGCAAATTTTGTCCTATACTCGGCATTTATGGCCATTGAGCAGCGAGGGATCTTTTTTGTGCCAGCACCTACTGCGACATGGGATCTCGGTTTATACGGTCTCATCCGAAGGACCGGTCTCCACGTCCCACAGTGGGATTCGAACCCGCGACGTAAGAATCAACTCCTTACTCCGCGACTCTAGAGCAAACGCTCTAACCACTGCGCCACACAGGCGACTTTAAAGGAAAGGAATTGTATAGTTTGATATGTGCACACCCTAGATTTTGGAAATGTTAATGCTCTACTTTTATTGTTTTAATTACTTTCATTTTCAGATGTTTATTTTTTGCGAATGTGTGCATTTGGCCGGAAAACAATCTGACATTCCACCTTGAGATGTTATTTGAGAGTTGTTCCATCCTTAAATGTAAAGCAAGGATTTAAAACAGTGTGAGAAAAGGTTAACATTGTCGCCTATGGGAAATGTATTGGTGGACTGTATACCCCATATATATTGAGTACGTCTATTGGTAAGCATGCTAAGAGAAATTCTACTTGTTAAAAAAATTGTACTTTCAGGCTGAGTTGAAGTTTGTAATTTAATAATATTATCATTTCCAATTGTTGAAATCTATGAAATACACAACTTTTATTTTGCTTAATGTGCATATTTTAAAACAAATCGAGTCACAATATAGTGTCCTTCCAAAATTTTGAGGTGAAATAGACATAGTGTATATAGACACAGTTAAGGCACGGAACCCATATATGAAATTTAGAAAAGATGTACGGGCTCCACAGACCCAAGATATGGACAAAGAATCTGAGGTTGAAAGCAAGGTGTTCTTGTGCACAGAAACCAATGTGTAGGCAAGGAATACTTGTCCCAAGAAGACAGTTTCTAACTTACAAAATTTGAATGAGGCAGATTTAGTTCAAACTATATACATGTATTTTTAATCTCACGGCTTTTTACATAGCATGATCATAACTTCCTTTGTGCAAATCAGATTAGAAGGATTCATGATCCTGAGCTAATATAGCTTGTGTCTTTCTTAATTTATAAAAGATACATAACTAATATATATGTATATCACTTGGAATTGTACTTAGGTCAACTTGAATGATTTTGTCACTTTTGAACTAAAAGTCTAAGTAAGTAAGTCTAATATAGAAGCCATTTGAAATCTTTATCCTTGGATGTTTCAATGCAAGCTGACAGACATTGAAATAGTCTTTGTTGATCAATGATGATTTAACGTAAGTTAACAATCTCATTTCATTTTGTGTCATCACATGATAAAGAAAGTCATGATTTTATTAAATTCAAATTGAACAAACTTAGGCTGAAAAAAAAACAACAACATGTATTTCCCATAACCCAGCTGACCTAATTTTACCCACCGACTCTACTACTTTTTATTCCAAATCGAGATTTTGAATCGTACTTTTGTTCATAGTAAAGTTTTCTCGTAGTGCAGTCCATAAAATGCATGTCTCGTACACTGTAAAAACCTGTTTATCCAAGAGTCTTAAAGAGTACTCCTACTTTATATATATATATATATATATATATATATATATATATATATATATATATATATATATATATATATATATATATATATATATATATATATATATATATATATATATATATATATATATATATATATATATATGTTTGTTTATTCATATACATGTATGTTTATGTACATGTATATGATAGAAAAACAATGTACAGAATAATTATTTGATGCTTTCGAAATAAAAAGTGTTGCTTGTGTGACGCAGTGGTTAGAGTGTTTGCTCTAGAGTCGCGAAGTAAGGAGTTGATCCTTAGATTGCAGGTTCGAATCCCACTGTGGGACGTGAAGACCGGTCCTTCGGATGAGACCATATAAACAGAGGTCCTATGTCGCAGTAGGTGCTGGCATGAAAAAGATCCCTCACTGAGAGCGGAGTATAGGTCTATTAATTTGCAGCCCTCCACCGACAAGTAGTGGCATCTCCATATGAGTGAAAATTTCTCGAAAGGGAATTAAACAACAAACAATCAAGTAAACAAAATTAACAGTAAAGTAAAAAAAAAGTTATTCCCTACTTACCTAGCCTAATTTTTTTTAGCATATGTCACCAGAAACACATAATTTTTTTCATTTGGCCTAATTAAGTTAAATTACTATAGAATTGTGCATTGAATCATTTGATTCTTAATAAGAAACTACTATAAATTGTTAAAATGATAGTGTAGATAAGTTCTATAAAAATGAATGTGGCACTCTCATACATGTATTAATTTCAAACTTTAAAAATTCTAAAACTAATCAAATTAATAATGTAAAGCATTGTAAAGTTTGTATTCAGTCTCTATTTGGCATCTACAGCAACATCAGGGGATTCTCCAAGATCCTAACCCAGATCTAGATGAATTAATTAAGGCACATGCAGATCTCATGACTCCATATTTGGTTATTTTTTGACATGGTCGGATTCCCAAATCAGGGTCTCCAGATACGGAAAATGGCACAGGTTTCTGGTACAGGTTTTTCAGAATCCATGAGTTTATGTAGGGAACCTAGCACAACTTTCTGTGAAGGGTTTATTTGTAAAACTGTGTTATGTTATATTTCAGTCATTATCCCATGCCTGTTCTTGCCTTGACCACTTTTTCGCATGGCTTTCTATACATATTTTACATATATAGGAGGAGAAATGCTAGTCTGTTACAGGTTTATGGAAGCTAAATTTGTGCCTGTGGTTAAACCACCCAGACAGTTTCATATGGGAGTAACCCCCCCCCCCCCCTTATGAACATACAGCTAATTCTCATACCTCCTGTTGTTTACAGTTACATGTATGTAGCGAATAAATTCAATCAATGTGTCAATTTATATTATTTATTAATTCAAAGCTAAGTTGAATATATTTTTACATAAGGATTCAATATGTACACAAAAATTCACAAACGAGGTCGGAATCGGTATTCAGTCAAGTTCAAGTTCAAAGTGAAAGTAGTGTACTCAATGTACAGGCCGGCAGGGTCTTGCAGTATGTAAGTGACATGCATGTGTCATTTTATGAAGGGGTATAAATGAAAACTATTATCATGGAACAGGATTACATGAATGAGGACATGTACATTCTTTGTGTGATAGGATTGGATTTTACTGAGCTAGTAAATAACGATAACTTGGATTGGTTAGATCGTTTATTATACATTCGGAAACTTTCTAGCTTTATACAATGATTTGGGAAACGTCCTTGTCTGGGTTATACATAGAACGTAGATTTTGATTGGATAAGAGAGACACACCTTCAGATCGCGGTGTATTTAAAGTCCAGTATTTCATGTATACTTCAGTTGGTTTGGAACCTTCTCAAAGGTTCGTGCCAGCTCACTTTCTGATAATCGGGGTGGATCCCGGTCTCTGTCCCTGTCCCGTTCAAAATTCTTGGTAATGAATTGTCTCGTTCATTCGTTTAAGTTGTCCTTTTTGTTTTCCTTATTTATACGTCCATTTTATTGTTAATTTCCAGTTCCTTATTTCTATTTTTGGTAAACCTGTTAAGTTAGGCATAGTAGATTTTTCGTGCAGGGGTGGGTCACTTTTCTTCGGACTTAGCATTGGGTAGAACGGGCTCTGGACTTCGTACATCTGTTAGGTAGGCAATATTTTTTATTGAGGCCCATAAGTATATAGGAAGGTCGTTAGTACATCAGTTTTCGTTGTAAATATATAAATGTAAATATTTTTGTGCTGTTAATTAAACACAATTGTTGCCATAATAAATACTTGTTAATTTGCAAACTCTTGTTATAAAAATTCTTGGGTTAGTAAGTCACTTTCGTGACTATTTGAGATACAAAAGGTTTATTAATTGGTTAATAAGAAGTTGGTATAAAACGCGAAGTACCATTATTCATAAAGAAAATGTGTGTTATTTGACGAGTTAATTTGAGAAATAAAAGAAGTACTTTAATACGATCAAATACGGTTACATTGGTGCCGTGAGTGGTACCTAAGACTGAAGGTAAAACCAAATCCTGTCACATTGGTGCCGTGTAATTTTCTAATTACATAGGTACCGTGTAACCAAATCCTGTCACATTTGGAAGCAGTCAGTCAACTTATTCAAGTGTGTGTAAACATGCACACTAACATTTTTCATATTTTATTGATAGCATGATCGATACATGTATTAATTTTGTCTAATGTATTATTTGTCAGCATGGTCAGTAAAACATGCTTTTTAACTGTATTATTTATTTAACTAAACAATGTTGGGACTTAAATCAGTGCAAGATGAAGCAAATTCACAATTTATGATTATTTTCAAATAATGAACATAAATGGAACGTGGAACGTTTGTATGTGTGTAATGTCTGTCTGTGAATGTTTTAGGATGGATGTTTTGTGATACTGAAGTATAACATCGATTTTTTTAGGTTCATGGTGATACAGGAAAACTTCAAGGTTCCTGCAGATGGTGTTTAAAACTATTGGCCAGTGAACACAAACCCATTTAATTATATTTTGAATCTGGCAGTACTTCTAATGCGTAAGTAGAATTGTTTTAAAAAGCTTCTTTTTTTTGTTTTGGGGTGGGATGAATGATTAAACAAATACATCATGTACATAAGCGTTGAAATCCCTTTAATACAGGGTGTTTCAACAAACATGTCCTTCTTTTACTACTTCACATGAGTCCGTCAAAAAAGGAAAGATCAGTGTTTTGTAATGATTTATCTAAAAATAAACATTACAATGCAGTCTTTGCCAAATCTTTTTTTCAGTACATGCCCTTCGGGCAGGTTTAACCACTTATTACGCTAGCCCGAGCAAGTATTCACATGCCCAGAATTTTATCAAGTAATTTTATTCTTATTTGCCTTTTCATGGCAAGGAAATGATCCGAAATCCATTTCTATCGATCTATTGTCTAGCCATTAATATTGTTTTCAACCTGTACACTTTTTGTGTTTCTTTTGCAAAAGAGTTCCCTGGAAATCGTGGTAGAATAAACTATCGTTAAAATTTTATTTGGTGCTCCACTTCAGATGAAAAATCAGACTTTTAAGTACATTTAATGTTATTGGTATTACTTAATTTGATAATACGGAGGCTTAGGACTCAGAATTCACATGCCCTTTGGGCTTGTAAGTATGCAATTTCCACATGCCCCCTTACAATTTTACCAGGTCCTGGGCTTCGGACTCCCGGGATTTGTCGAAGACTGATTACAATGTACTTTTTATAGTTTTTTGAAAGTACATGAAGTGTTTCATTCCAAAGATTTTTAGCTCACCTGAGCCAAAGGCTCAAGTGAGCTTTTCTGATCAGAATTTGTCCGTTGTCTGTCGTTGTTGTTGTCATTGTCGTTGTTGTTGTAAACTTTTCACATTTTCATCTTCTTCTCAAGAACCACTGGGCCAATTTCAACCAAACTTGGCACAAAGTATCCTTGGGTAATGGGGATTCAAGTTTGTTCAAATGAAGGGCCACGCCTTCTTCCAAGGGGAGATAATTAAGAATTTGTGAAAAATTAATGGCATCATTAAAAAATCTTCTTCTCAAGAACCACTGTGCTTGAAAATATGAAACTTATGTGGAAGCATCCTCAGGTAGTGTAGATTCAAGTTTGTTCAAATCATGACCCCTGGGGGTCGGGTGGGGCCACAATGGGCGATCAAAGTTTTACATAGGAATATATAGGAATAATCTTTAAAAATTTTCTCTCAAGAACAGCAAAGCCATGATTGGTCATATTTATATGGTAGCCTCCTCAGATAGTGTAGATTCAAGTTTGTTCAAATCATGACCCCCGGGGGTCGGGTGGGGCCACAATGGGCGATCAAAGTTTTACATAGGAATACATAGGTTAAATCTTTAAAAATCTTCTACTCAAGAACAGCAAAGTCATGTTTGGTCATATTTAAATTGAAGCATCCTCAGATAATTTAGATTCAAATTTGTTCAATTCATGACACCCCCCCCCAACCACTTTTTTATTTAAACTTTTCAACCTTTCAAGACTGAACTGAATTCTGCTTTTTCCTAGCCATAGTGCTCAGGTGAGCGATGTGGCCCCTGGGCCTCTTGTTTAAAATCTCGTGATCATGCAGGAAGTATGAACATATTCCTGATCTCGTTCATTATACTCAAAACGTTTGACATCTTTATGTATCATACCCTGTACAAAATGTTCCACCTGGAAAAAGGCATAATCAAGACAGAATTCTCAGTAAAATTCCAGGCGTAAAACTTACTATAAACATGATAAATGTTAAAGCAATATAAGCAGAAACCAAGCGTTAACCAAGCGGAGACTAGCTTGAGGCGAAAATGTAATTAGTTCCGCCTGGAAATTGACATTCTGCCTGCATGGAAATTGAAATTCCACCTAGAATTGAAATAACATATATAGATTCCATTTAAACTGTCCAAAATATTTCTTTTTGTAATTTCCAGCTATTTTCCCACTGAACTAAATTCAGCCTAGAATTTGATGACTGGAATCTGTTAAATTTAGGCGGAATCTCTGAGAGCCTGGAATTTGTGGATTCGGTGGAATACCCTTGGTGTCCAACGAAATTCTGGGCGGAATCCACCTTAATTGTTTGTACAGGACTAAATCATAATCACTAAAATGTTTAATTTCACATCAGTCAGTCGTAAAATTAAGTGCCAACTTGACTCAGAATTACCTTACTACCTGCTAAGATGCTAGAAAGCTAAAAATACATGCAGGGTTTTCTAGTAAATGTTGTTGAAAATCGTAATTTATTCATTTTGTTTTCCAGAAATTTTTATTGGTCTGTTGGGACTTACTAGCGACAGATTTTATTAGTCCAAATGAAAATGTATTAGTCTGATCAGACTAACGGACTAACATTAGTGTTGAACCCTGACATTAAAATATCTCAGGCATATATTTAGTCAGGCCATGCTTACACTGTATAAAACATGATGCTGGAAAGTTGAATTGAAAATTTAAGTCTCCTTTATCAGTCTCTAACAAAAACTTTTAACTAAATCAGTAGAATTAATTTAAAATTCATAGTCTTTCCGAAATGTTTAGACTTTATATTTTGCAATAATTACTTAAGTGTTCATTATTGATATCCCTTATCTTAATTCCTGAAACTGACAAATCACAGTAGCCTAGACGGTAGTTGTTGTCGGTACTCGCATTATAATTATTAGGTCCCTGTTCAATTCTTGTTTCTAGCACCTTGTCAATCCAAGATGTTTGAAATAGGTAATGAGATTGTTCGGTTACTAAGCTGTGACTCTATAAGTGAAAGATGCATGTGTTTTAAATGAAACCTTAAAAATCAAGGTCTCATTTCATGGTAGGCAAAATATAAAAAAAACCTCCAGTGTTAAGCTACTAGTATACATTGTAGTGAAACCAAATATCGAAATTTTATGATATGGTGTCATATGTTTTTTTTTTCAACCACAAATTAAATCCCCTCAAATCAAGAAAATTTAAACCAGTGAAAATAACCAATTTTGCATTAATTGAGAAACTTGCATGTATTTGAAAGCTTCCTGAAATACCAGTAGTGTAGATTCAAGTTTCTTCAATTCATGGACCCTAGGGGTAGGGTAGGGCCACAGAAGAGGATCAAAGTTTACATGGAATGACAGAAACATGATTTAAATTAGTCATATTTATTATATCCATGTCCTTACCAAATTTCTGTTGCACTTTTCTCAGCAACTACTCATCGAAGGTGCTTAATATTTTAGCACGCTCTCTGTTTAGGCATGCCATATGGTAGGATGTATTTTTGTAGGAATCCCATGTTAACTTCCTGTTTATCCCTCCATCTGTCCGTACTAAATTTCCATCACAGTTTTCTCAACAACTGTTAAGGATGATGCTTGAAAGTTTAGCACACTTTTAAATTGTTTAGGCATGCCATATGGTGGGATTCATTTTTGTATGAATTTGACGTCAACTTCCTGTTTACCCCTGTGCTTGTCCGTACCAAATTCAAATCAGTGCGGGAATTATAATTACTAGTGAGCATTGGCTCGATCACAGACTTCTTGTTTTCTATTCGATAGGAATGTCTTTTACTTTAATTGGCTAAAATACTTATTTAGTTCTTCACAAATATTCTAAGAATGTTCTTTTTTTATAATATGTGTAACCATTACTGTTTCTTGAGTCAAGATTTTTTTAATTTATTTTATTGGTATTTATTTCTACTAGAAGCAGCTACTAGGGAAGATTTAATGAAGGAAGATGAGGAAGTGGAGAAAAAGCTGAAGAACAAGGAGGACAAGGTGAAGAAAGGACAAGGTTATTACATTATGTATCTCACAGTATTTTTACAAAGCCCTCTCAAATCCTGATTTATATAGTTTTTTTGTAAAACTTAAGAATGAATTCTTATTTAGTTCTTGATCCTTAAATATAAATGAAGAAGTTAACAATTTTTACAGGGCACAGTGACTTGCAGTGTGTGTCATGTAACATTATTACAACATCTATATCATGGGTCCATAATTTTGAGTAAGTCATTCATCAACCACTTTATCTGTACTGGAAACCATTTCTGAGAGGGATGAAGTGATGGAAGATAATGAGCCAGAGGGTGGAACGGAAGAGAAAGGGAAAGAAATAAAGAAAAAGGCAGAATGAAAAAGGACTAGGTAATTATTATCACAGTACCCCCCCCCCTTCCCCATCAATGTATTTCTTCAAGTCAACAAAATTACCATGTACTTATCTTATTCTTTCATAAATATTTTGAGAAAAAATATCAAAACATCAACTTTGACTGGATGTAGTGACTTGCATGTGTGTAATTAGCTATGGTCGATACAATGACCTTGTCAGCAAAAACAATCTTTCATTACATGTAAGTCGAATGCGGACTGATGTTTTTAATACTAATTGTTTGGCCATCATTTACACATTGAATTGTCTGTTTACACATTGAATTGTCTACAGACTTTTCCGTTTTCCCGATCATGACAAGGAGCACACATCAAATGTGAATGATTGGCAGAGGATGTTTACTCCTATATTGCACCTGATCCCACCTCTGATGTTTTTAGTGGTCCGTGTTTGCTCCTGATTTGTATTTTTTCTATGGACTCTTGAGCTTTGTTATCTCCATAATTATATGATTGTACAGTGAAAACTGTCTAATCTGACGCCTGTGCAATCTGTCACACTGTAAATTCCAAGGTTAAATTTCATTCCCATTTTACTTTTTTCTATGTTTTTTTACACTGATCAATACGACGCCCTATCTATTCCGACAAAAAATTTGTCTCCCAGTGCATGTCGGATTACACAGGTTTCACTGTATGATTAAGTGGTATTTGAGTACTCTTTACTGGAACCCAGGAACATCTTTATTTTTTTTTTTACTTTGTGTCATCTAGTTTAAGATAATGAGATTGGACTGTATATAGGTAATTCATCATGAAAAATGTTACATGTTACATGACTATGCCCTGACTTTACCTTAGGCTGAAAATGTCGATCAAGACACATTTCTAGTCTTTGCAAGTACTTGTAAATCTGTTCAGTCATGTTTTTTTTTCTTTTGTGTGAATCAAGCTGCACACTTTGAAACTTTGAATCATAACCTTGTTAATTGATGCCTGTTATAGGGGAAACGTTATTTCTTGACCAGGCTTTAATAGCAGCAAGAAATATAGGTGAATTTGAGGTCATGGAAATATTTTAGGTAATAACAAAAGTATGTATTTCACATTCTAGTACCAAAACGTTTCTGTCGAAGTCAAGCAGGTACAGAAAACGAATAAGTTACTAACCACTCTTTTCTCAGATAAATCACTAAAAAGGTTCAGTATGCCAAGATTTTTCATGAATCTGGTAAAATCCGAAACTTGACAAATTGAGTTTTTGTCAGTTTAGTAGTTTATCGAATTGGATTTTTTTTTTTACAGAACTTGCAATAGAAGAAAAAGTTGAGGAAATGAAGAGGAAGAAATTGAAGATGAAAAGAAGAGCTCTGGGAGGAAAAAAGTGAGCATAGTGCAGTTATTTCTATCATTTTACATTTTATTGCTGCATTATCAGATGCCGTCTGAATCATAAACCTTATCTACTGATAAAGATGATGGGCAAACAAGGCAAGTAAATGCCTATTGTGTGACAAAAAAAGATGTAAAAAGTTAAATCTTAATCATGTCAAAATTTTCTTTGATACTTCATGTAACATTATTGTATACCTTATGTAAAATCTTTGCAATCTTATAACGATTAATATTATTAATCTATGAAATAGCAGATACACACCAAAAGAGGGCAAAAATGGTCATTTTTTCCTCCTATATCATACTTTTTAAATATGAGTAGGTCTTCACTCCATATTTTGGTAAGATTATACTCGAAGCATATTTAAAACTTTTCTTATTTCGTTTGACAAAAACATGGTGAAATGACCAACTCTTCTAAAAATAGACTTTTATGTCACAACTAGTGATGGGAATTGGTAAGAATTTCATAATCGATGATCAGGCTACTGTAACTAACTAACTATCAATTATAATCGGACATTTACAAAGTCTGTCAATTTTAGTTTATTAAATGGTAAGAATGGTTGAATAACTACTTTCTGTGGTGGTCCAGCTGTAGTTGGAATAACTGTGTCTCAGAACAACCCCTAGTCCTTAGGACAATATCATTTTAACGACAGAATATTCTATCTAGTCAAGCTGGTTCTACGCTCATTTTGTAGAATCCAAAGTACGTCCATACCCAGGAATGAGCGTTGTTACCTGGGTATGAATACAATGTCTCTTTGTCTGTGCCATTACGATATGCATATAAGTTAATAGAAAAGTTGCGGCTGGAATATTTGGCTTAAAAACTATTACGCTTTTAAAATAAAATAAATAACCCGATTAATCAGAATAAAAAATTTGTAATCGAGTGCTTGGATTATGCCAGCAATTGACTGATTTTCGATTATAATCGATGATTGGAACACCACTAGTCACAACAACATTCATATCATGGTTTGACATTAACTTTTATGAGTACTAGATCAGTCGTGCTACTTCCCATAATTTTTACTAGCTCTGACCATAAATTCACTAGCGCTGACCAAATTTGAAAATTTTCTATTTATAACCTCCTATTATAATGGGAAAAAAGTTTTGAAACCATACTACAGTGTATCTCTCGCATGTGTTCATGTATACATTTTGACAGACTGTTGAGCCCATAGGTAGCAGCCCAATGAGTGAACATGCGAATGTTATAAGCTTTAAAGAACATTAATTCAAGGAACTTAAATAAAATTATTACCGTAAATATACATGTAAATAAATTAAAAACTATAATATTCAATGAATATTTATACCAAATGATACTGAACAAAGCTGAGGTTTCGATTGTGACTTGTCTATTACAGCCGGTCTAAAAAAAAATAGCAATTGTGTCATGCAGGAAAGTTTTCTTTTTCAGAGCAATGGCTGTGTTTGCAATCTGAAAATTAAGAAAATTTCTTTAAAAAGTTTTAAGTCAGAGCATTTATTTGAAAGACTGAAATGAGAGTTAACATTTATTTCATCCACACAACCAGTCGGGCAAGTTATTGAACATTTAACATGACGGACCATGCATTTACTAGACTGGGTCAGTCGGACGTGCCTTAGTGTCAAACCCTGCATATCTTTCAGAAATATATTTGAAATCCATTTAGTCAAGAGCCACATTTTTAAACGTGATTTACATATGTAAATGCCCATTTTTGTCATGAGCTACATGTATGTAGTTTAGTGGTTAGCATGTTAGTCTCTTAGAAAAAAAACTGATATTCAGGATTTAATTTCATTGCTTGGGTTTCAGCCCCTAGAATACCACTTTTTTTTTTATCATAGAATGATTTTTGCTTAAAGAATTTTCCACAGAAAAGTTTTGTTTGTAATATAATGTTATACCTTTCAATAAGAAGAACTTTACTCTAAATACTAAACTCAGTATTTGAATATGACTTTTATACATTTGAAGCTATAGGCTTTTTGCATGCCTTGTTCACCCATCTCCTTATGCACATTATGAAACATGTAAAACTAATTATTACATATTACTGTTACTTGGTAGACTTTTAGTGTAATTAAAATTAGGTCTTTCATTTTACTCCATTTATTGATATATGTTACTAATGAGAGACAGATAAATATACAGAAAAAGCTAAATGAATCTTATTTGTGTAGCTTGTTGAATGTTTTCATTTATAATATTCTTTTAAGTGACTTGCTTGGATACATGTTTTCATTTTGAAAAAATCCTTATTTGTCTAGATGCATGTATTCTGTTGTGAGTACTTATATAGTCCTAACTATAAAGATTCCAACCTTTTGATATGTAAATTATAGAACAAGATGAGATTAAAGTTTGGCACTTTAAACTGGAAAGCTTGATAGGAAACCAAAGGCAAGGACAAAAGAAAAGGATAACCCAAAATTTCAGAAAGTGTTTGTTAAGTTGTGAATATACTTTTCGCTGTGTATTCTTTTTAGTGCCTTTGTTGGAAAGCAATGTCCGCTAATTCAAGTACAACGCTAAATGTCTTGCACAAATACACATAAAGAAGAACATTAACAAATGCTCTAAATCAAATCTCCGCTAACTTGCTCAGTAATCAACTTCTGCCAAATATCGTACACGCTAAATATTATACATTTACAGTAATTCAAAAGGCTAACAAGTTCTAAAGGATAATCATTTAATACAAATCAAATACACAAAATGTTAACTAGCTGTTTTAGGAATTTTAATTTTAAAATTTATTCTTGTCCTTTTGCTTTTAAAGAAGTGTTGTTGTGTATTAATTAAGATTGGAAACTTGATCACTGATATATTTTTATTTCATTTTTATGTAAAAGCTTTAATGGTTCTATTATATAATTATGTATTTCAGTTCCATTTGTAAGATGTGTGGACAAAAGAAAAACAGCCATAGAGTGCCAATGTGGAGTGGAATAAGTCAGTATGACTTAAACATGGTCAATTGAAGTGTTTGAATGCCCCTCCAGAAAGCAGAACAATCTTTGAATTTGCAGGAAAGAGTATAAAATTTGCTGTTAAAATATCATAACAGCTAGACAAAGATTAAATAACAACTACATGTACATCTAAAGAATTCTTTTGTCATAATAGTGATTCATGTGCTAGTACATGTGACAAGTGCTATAACGACCTAATATAAGTGTGTTTTAGGAGCATGTTGACTCTATTGTAAATGTATTGACTCCTTATATGACCTCATTTATATATAAGATTATATGAATGGTAGTGTAGTGACTTGAAATGTGTGTTAGTAGTATAGCTCGTTATGTGTGGTAATTTTGTTATTAGTTTTACATGTATGATAGTACATATAGTATGGTGACTCATGTGTTGGGAATTAATGTATAATTTTATGTGTGTTACTGGTATAACTCATAATGTGTGTAAATATTGTTTTTTGTAATATATATTAGTAGTGTAGTGACTCGACATGTGTGTAAGTAGTGTAGTGACTCGACATGTGTGTTATGAGTGTAGCTTATGATGTGTGGTTATTTTGTGTACGTATGTAGTATGGTGACTCGTGTGTTAGGAATGTATAATTTTATGTATGTTACTGATATGCCTCATCGTGTGATTTAAAATGGTTATTTGTAATGTATATATTAGTAGTAAAGTGACTCGACATGTGTGTTAGTAGTGTAGTGACTCGACATGTGTGTTAGTAGTGTAGCTTATTATGTGTGGTAATTTTGTTATTTGTTATGTGAGTTGTACATGTAGTATGGTGACTCATGTGTTGGGAATGTATAATTTTATGTGTGTTACTTGTATAACTCATTGTGTGTGTTTTAATATAGTTATATGTAGTGTATATATTAGTATTGTAGTGACTCCACAAGTATGTTAGTGTGTAGTGACATGACATGTGTGTTAGTAGTGTAGTGACTCGACATGTGTGTTTGAAGTGTAGCTTATTATATGTGGTATTTTTGTTATTTGTTATGGTTGTTGTATATGTAGTATGGCAACTCATGTGTTGGGAAAGTATATTTTAATTTGATGTGTGTTACTGGTATAGCTCATTGTGTGTTTTAATAATTTTTTTTGTAATGTATATTTCATTAGTGTAGTGACTCGACATGTGTGTTAGTAGTGTAGTGACTCGACATGTGTGTTAGTAGTGTAGTGACTCGACATGTGTGTTAGTAGTGTAGCTTATTATGTGTGGTAATTTTGTTATTTGTTATGTGTGTTGTACATGTAGTATGGTGACTCATGTGTTGGGAATGTATTATTATATTCTTGCTCCAAAAGATACTGTTTTACCCTTGTCTGTCTAGCTGTGTGTGTGTCTGTCTGACTGTCCATAACAAATTTTTGGTCACAGTTTTCTCAGCAACTACTCATTGCAGATGCTTGAAATTTTAGCATACTCTTTGTTTAGGCTTGGTGGGAATCATTTTCATACAAATCTGATGTCAACTTCCTGTTTATCCATGTGTCTGTCCATACCACACATAACACATTTTCGTCGCAGTTTTCTAAGCACTACTTATTGCTTGAAATTTTAGCACACTCATTGCTGAGGCATGTCATATGGTGGGATTCATTTTTGTATGAATTTGATGCCAACTTCCTTTTTATCTGTGCGTCTGTCCGTACCATACATAACGAATTTTTTTTCGCAGTTTTTTCAGCAATTACTCAGAGCAGATGCTTGAAATTTTAGCACATTCTTTATTTTGGCATGCCATATCGTGGGATTTATTTTTGTACAAGTCTGATGTCGACTTCCTGTTTATCTGTGTGTCTGTCTATACCATATATAACAAATATTTGTTGCAGTTTCTCATCAACTACTTATTGCAGATGCATGAAAGTTTACACACTCTTTGTTTAGGCATGCCATATGATGGGATTCATTTCTGAATTTGATGTCAACTTCCTGTTTAACTGTGCGTCTGTCTGTATAATATGGAACAAATTTTTGTCAAAGTTTTCTCAGCAACAACTCATTGCAGATGCTTGAAATTTTAGCACACTCTTTGTTGACGCATAATTGTCATATGGTGGGATTCATTTTTGTATGAATCTGATATCAACTTCCTGTTTATTCATGCATCTGTCCATAGTTGAACTTGTGAATATACACATGATAGTGTATATTCAAATCACAGCGGAGGTATTACCAGTGAGCATTGGCTCACAGACTTCTTGTTTTATGTGTGTTACTGGTATAGCTCATCATGTGATTTAATGTTGTTATTTGTAATGTATATATTAGAAGTGTAGTGACTCGACATGTGTGTTAATAGTGTAGTGACTCGACATGTGTGTTTGTAGTGTAGCTTTTTATGTGTGGTAATTTTGTTATTTGTTATGTGTGTTGTACATGTAGTATGTTGACTCATTACGTGTGGGGAATATGTGATTTTATGTGTGTTATTGGTAAAGCTCCTCATGTGTTCTTATATTGTTATTTGTAATATACAGTGAAACTTGTCTTATTCGGATGTTGTGTACTCCAAAAACTTGACTTATACAATGTTAACTTTAAGTCACCTGCAGTAGACTCAATTGTTTTAAATGTTGTCTAATCCGGAATGTCGTTTAATCCAGCGAATTTCTCGACATGTGTGTAAGTAGTGTAGTGACTCGACATGTGTGTAAGTAGTGTAGTGACTCGACATGTGTGTTATGAGTGTAGCTTATGATGTGTGGTAATTTTGTTATTTGTTATGTGAGTTGTACATGTAGTATGGTGACTGGTGTGTCGGGATTGTATAATATTAAATGTGTTACTTGTATAACTCATTGCGCGATTTAAAACTATTATTTGTAAGGTATATATTAGAAGTGTAGTGACTCGATATGTGTGTAAGTAGTGTAGTGACTCAACATGTGTGTAAGTAGTGTAGTGACTCGGCATGTGTTTTATGAGTGTAGCTTATGATGTGTGGTAATTTTGTTATTTGTTATGTGAGTTGTACATGTAGTATGGTGACTGGTGTGTCGGGATTGTATAATTTTAAATGTGTTACTTGTATAACTCATCGTGCGATTTAAAACTGTTATTTGTAAGTTATATATTAGAAGTGTAGTGACTGGACATGTGTGTAAGTAGTGTAGTGACTCGACATGTGTGTTAGTAGTGTAGTGAATCAACATGTGTGTTAGTAGTGTAGCTTATTATGTGTGGTAATTTTGTTATTTGTTATGTGAGTCGTACATGTAGTATGGTGACTCGTGTGTTGGGAATGTATAATTTTATGTGTGTTACTTGTATTGCTCATCGTGTGATTTAAAATTGTTATTTGTAAGGTATATATCAGTAGTGTAGTGACTCAACATGTGTGTAAGTAGTGTAGTGTCTTGACATGTGTGTAAGTAGTGTAGTTACTTGACATGTGTGTTAGTTCTGTAGTGACTCGACATGTGTGTAAGTAGTGTAGCTTATTATGTGTGGTAATTTTGTTATTTGTTATGTGAGTCGTACATGTAGTATGGTGACTCGTGTGTTGGGAATGTATAATTTTATGTGTGTTACTTGTATTGCTCATCGTGTGATTTAAAATTGTTATTTGTAAGGTATATATCAGTAGTGTAGTGACTCAACATGTGTGTAAGTAGTGTAGTGTCTTGACATGTGTGTAAGTAGTGTAGTTACTTGACATGTGTGTTAGTTCTGTAGTGACTCGACATGTGTGTAAGTAGTGTAGCTTATTATGTGTGGTACTTTTGTTATTTGTTATGTGAGTTGTACATGTAGTATGGTGACTCATTTGTTGGGAATGTATAATTTTATGTGTGTTACTGGTATGGCTCATTGTAAGTTTTAATATTGTTACATGTATTTGTAATACATATTTTGTATTGTTATTTTGATTTGTTTGTTGTACATGTAGCATGGGATTCATTTTGTGTTGGGAATGTAGAATTTTACCTGCGGTAGTGTACATGTAGCTCATTTTGTGTGCTAATATTGTTATTTTTATGTGTAATAGTCATGTAGTGACTCAATATGTGTGTAAGTAGTGTAGCTCATTATGTGTTTTCATGTTGAGTTAGTTTAGAAGAGTGTTGACTTACTGTGTAAGTTAGAGTAGCCTCTTGCTATGTGTGAGCATAATATAAAAAGACACTTTTTTATGATGAGTATATAATTATTAAAACATTGCTAAATATAATATTATATCAACCTCTATTGATAAACTTGCATGTGTTTGAATTTCTAATGTAATGTAAGCTACATGAATAGATCATATTTTGACTGAATTTTGAATGAGCACAATTTGTGATGATTTTTATTTTTGAAATAAACAGAAATTTAATTTTCTTTGTATATGTTTATTTTTTCGTTAGATTGCAGAATAAAACTACATAACTTTTGCAGTATTAAATATCTAGAAATGCTTTTCATGACCAGAATGGTGGATACTTATACAGTTAAAATATACCACTGAGGGAGTTAGCAAGATTCCAGTTCCCCAAGGCCAAGACTATTTCCCGAGGCGAAGCCGAGGGAAATAGTCCTGGTCGAGAGGAACTGAAATCTTGCTAACTCCCGCAATGATATACTTTTAACTGTTTTATTATACTGATAAAAACTTAAAATTTAGAGTTAGAGGATTCAGATAGCATGATTTCATAGCAGGGATTAGCTCACTAACTAACTAACACACGGGGATTAGTCCATTCACATATCATACCAATGTAAAAGTAAAATCTAGAGGATTACGGATAACCGGGAATTAGCTTTCGAAGCAGGGATTAGCTCACTTGACTAACGCACGGGGACTAATCCATTCATTACGATTTCTAGGGAATTAGTCACATCTAACGATCTAATGTTCTATAGGGAAAAATCAGTAGAGATATGATAAAACTATATAACATGTTATTCTGCTTGGGAGAACGAGTTAAGGGGAAGATCAAATTGGGTAAGAATTCTAGACCAATGCAAACTGATGTACAATGTATATAAAAGCATATAAATGTTTGTCGGTGGTATGCTGTAAATTTTAAATGATAAAAGCTTGACTTCAACTGTAGGAAATTCTCGAATGGGACAAAAATACACACAATCAATCAATCAGCTGTAGGAAATATCCCTACTAAAATATCATGGTAAAGTTAGATCAAAATAACGATAGTGGTTTTATAATGCACATTATTGTGAAACCTAAAAGACATCTTAAAAGAAACGGGGCGTATAAGGCGGGGACAATCACCCGCTCTGAGATAATAAATTTCTCAATCTTTAAAGTTCATGGAAAAGTTATATTTTTCTAAAATAAAGTTTTCAGGAATGGCATTTTCAACATATTTGATTCATTTATTTTATTAAATGGCATTGGTTGATGATTTGTTTTAAAGTTGTAAGTAAAGCATATTTTGGTGGAAAACTGGTTTTTTGGAGCCACACAAAATTATTTTTGAAAATGAATGGGACAAGTTCCCTTTCTACATTAACCTTTAAATGACCGAAAAGTAAATGTAAAATTAACTTAAAGTTTTAAAAAATGGAGTCTGAGCCCATTCCATTTGAAAATCGAACATTATAGAAAAAAATACGCTTCAACAACCTCTTTTATTTTAATCACACTGAAACACATCAATGACAAGAAGACTTCGTGGCGAAAAATAAATTATTTATCAATAAATTATTCAGTAAAATGAAGGAAGCTAATGTGTAAAAGATGATATTGACAATACATTTTTTTTTTGAAAAATGTAAATTTTCAAGAACTTTCAAAATTGAGAATCGTGTTTTTTCAGGCTGGGAGATTGTCCTCGCTCTGTACCAGGGACCTTTACAGCGAGTATAGGTTTTAAAACATATCATTTATAATGTATCCATTTAATAATTGAAAGGGGATTATGCTTTAGAGGTTATTGACTCACACAGCACAGATTCTATAATTGGTCTTCCAAATTGAACATAGATTACCCTCTCCCCCCAAATAAGGAATAGAACAGGAAGTCACAGTCACGGTCTAGCCTTGATATTAAACCGGGAAATACTACGATCTGAAGCATGCAGTATCGAAGGGGTACAGGGATGCCCCCTAGTGTTTTTTTATTCTCCCGAGAAAATAACTGTTGTTAATGTACATAGGAAATTTTAATATAAGGCGTGTTGTCATTTTTTCTTCCTTTTTGCTGCTTAAAAATCGATTTTTAACGCGGGAGGGGGGGGGGGGACTCCAAAACAGTTTGACAAGCAGGAAAAAAACCTAAACCTATTGTCTAAACTCGAAAATCTTTTCTACATTCGGGCCACAAAAAAGAGAGAGAAACCCCAACCATTTGAACATGGGTAGGAAAACGAGATTATATATATATTTTTTTTCTTTTTGTCCTTGGTCTTCTTTTTGGATATCACCAATCCTTCACTTTGAAGCGGTGTTCCACGTTTTCGCATATTGATAATATCTTTCCGCAAAAAATGAGTCACAATTTCTCGAATATTTTTTTTAATTACGATTCCGCATAAAAAAGGGGGAAAATGTATTACGATTCCGCAAATATGTTATCTGGATCACTGGTACATAGATAAAATAAAAATTACACAACAGATTAAGATACAAACAGGAGTAGCTGAATAGATTGCTCCCATGCATGTAGTTGTTTTTTTCTTAAATTTCATTAGAACGCCCTTCTTGTCTCTCTGAGCTGAGTCGAGTTTTCTACCAATTGGTCGAACTGGATTTAAAAAAAAAATCACGGAAATAAGTTTACGGAGGGCTTCTGAAATAATACACACCGATCGATGCCTTAACTACATGTAGCACATGTATAATTCTTGTATGACTTTTTAAATAACTTTAAATAACTTAATAAGTCATACCAGATTATGTTCAGTTTGAGACTAAATGAAAAATTGTTACAATTTTCTTAATTCAATTGCAATGCATGTTTCTAACACCGACTATACTACTACGTATAGAACCATGTAAAAATAAAGTGGGTCAATTCTCTTCACTTTGTTGGACTTTCATTTAAATGTACATGTAATTATAAATATATTTCGTGGGGGACTTAAAGGTGGAGTAAGGGTGAGATTAAACACTTTTACCAACAAGCAGTTTTCCTTCACATGCATATATGTATATAACGTCCTTACTTATAAGGGGTCGTGTTTCCTGAAATGGGGTGTGTATCGAAATTCATAATTTTGTTTCTTTATTAACTCTGAATAAGATGGAAGGCTTCAAAGACCCCTGACCGTCCTGCAAGTTTCGATATTGAGAAAATAAAAAGCTATTTATAAAACGAGCATTAAAGTGTAAAGAATAAAACAAGAGATTACAATTAAATTTGTCCACGGCTCTCCGAAAGGTTCCGGATTTTTTTTTACTATTAAGTAGGGTCATAAGTATGTTTTAGGCGCAATCTTAAGACCTGCCTAGGTACTACTTAAATTTGTCTTAAACCGTAACATAAAATGAACTTAGCTAGGTCTTAGCTAAGTCAAACTTACGTTCAAAATATTTTATGAATCATCATAATTTTCATATTTATTTATATATATACATGTATTTTTAAAAAATGATTTAGTTGCGTTTTTAATTACACATAGATTAAAGTTGACGTCCTTACCTATCGGTTTTAGCTAGGTTAGATTAGATTTCGTATTAAAAATTTTCTGTTTAAAATTAGTCTGAATATTTGAAAATAAATATTGCACGGACACAAAATAGTGGTTCACTGTAAATGCATGAATATTGTTTATCACTAGAGACTGCAATGTTTGTCGTTATTCTTTTGTTTTGACAAAGGTTCACTTGCTTTCAAATTGTCACTTTCGCAGAGATTGCACGATAACCGAACGTCTATGTACTTGAAATTGAAACTCTTAATAAAACAATAGGGACATATTAAATTCTTTTTACTCCGATGAATCAGCCCATATCAGCAGGCAAAGACTGCAGACGTTTTATGATATACTTATTTACAATTCTAATCAAGGATGGAAAAGAAGATAATTTTTCGTATACCTCCTACATCTCTCTCTCTCTCTCTCTCTCTCTCTCTCTCTCTCTCTTATATTAGTGAACTCTGTCTGAATCCACGCTTGTTGCATTCTACGTTTAATCTTATTTAAGCAGACACTCTTTATTAGTTTTCTAGTAAGCACCCTTTAATTCAACGACAATTTTTCTGTGTTTTTTTTATATAAATCTATATCATCTCATTTTTGAATATAAAAATCCATGATTACTGTGTACAATTAACTTATAATGCTTAGTGTTTATAACCTAGGTCCCACTAACATTCAATCGTATCCCAAAAATAAAATTTTGCCTTTACATGAATGTCATTTAGAGAGTAAAATTGGAATCAGTGATCAATATCACCCCCCTCCCCCTTCCCCCGACGAAAAAATAAAATTCTTATATATACCAATATTAAATAGAGAAAATTATTTTCTTTAATGTATACTATGATTAGATGAATGTTTTGACGTCGAAAGTCAACCTGTGAATAGTTCTAAATATGTGTTTAAAGAAGTTAAAACATGCTTAAGTCACCTCTACCGACTGCCTAAGTTTTGCTAAGATTGTCAAATCTTAGCACGCTTCTAGTTATGGTCTTAAGTTTTAAGACTGTACTTAAGTCCTACTTTAGCATGGTCTTGGACTTAAGTACATTTATGTCACGACCCTCTGAACCGTAATCATGCTGAAAAATTCATTTAATCAAAACAGATCATGGGCAGAGCAAAAATAGACCCCTGAAAACAGATCAGGTGCCATGGAGGAGTAAGCAACCCCTACCGATTGACCGGTGTTGCATATTATTTGTTCCGCCTCGTTTAAAGATCGGGGGGGGGGGGGGGGCTAATACGATAACTTTTTAAAGAAAAGGTCCAGCGCGTATAAGAAAAGGTCTGCTTACATTTAAAGGTCCAGGTAGTGCAAAATGCTACTTGCATAAACCTTGACAATCACATAAATTTTCAGAGAATGGGTTTATATCATTTGAAAAAAGAATTGTTTACCCTTGTCGTTCAATATGATCTCTAAGGCAAGACTTGCTATTCCCTGTTCAGCTGCTTTGAGTTGTGCTGCTTATGCCCCAAAAAATAAATGTAAAAAGTGTCACATTTATGGTGCTATTGTTTGTTTGTTTGTTTTTTTTTTACCAGCGTTTGCTTCGATTAAAGGTGTTAAATCTGCCTGTGTGTTCAGGTAATAAAACAAGGGGGGGGGGTGAAGTAATCATACCTCTACCTGCAGGTAGGTAGCAATGGCAATGTAATGGCCATGTATTTGCCTTATATCAATTGCTCTGAATTCTTTATTTCAATAATTTATGCCAAGGAACAAATTATAGTACTATTATGATATTCATACTTTAAAATTGTAATTTATATTATTATAGTCTATTTTTAGTAGAATATTTTAAGATATTTCTTATCCCAAGTGTAGATTTCAATACGAAAATCGATTTAAAAAATATACGAATGACTATTCTTCAATTTTGTTTTAACAATCGCCATTTGTTTTCAGTTTATAATTGCATTTTAATTATTTACTTTTGGATAGGGTAAAATATGCATTTACCTAATGATGTATTCTATGTATATCTACTACTGAAATAAATACATTTAATGCTTAAGCTTTAAACAGGTAACTCAATGTTGAAAACATACATCAGAATGAAAGTATGGTTGAATAGATTTAATTCTTTGAAGCATGGGGGAGGAGGGAAGGGGCTATTAGTTTGCAAATATTTACTCAAGAATAGAAAATAAAGCATATTTACAGTTGGGCCCATCGAAAATAACATCAGTTGATCCTTTTTTTTGCGTACCAAGGACTTTCTAATATGTGCAACCCCCCCCCCCCCCCTTTTAACTGAAAATTAGTTCAATGTGTAAGCCTGTATCTGTACCTGTAGGGTTTCTGAACATTATCATTGAGATTCAGACATCAGCAGAGTACGATTTGGGTATCTGGATTAACCGGGTGCAGCATGCTGCATACACCCCGGGCACAACATTGAATTTTCGTCAATATCTTTAAATACGAACTGTTTTATAAACAGACAATTTATGCATACATTTATACAGATAACGTGTACTTAACAGTAATATGAAAGTGGTGATAAAGCGAAGCTTTGTTCTGATATGTAGTAGTTACCCCATATAATATTGTTTGTTATGTACAGATAACCTACACTTTTATATGGCCGTAGGAACCGGGGGGCACGGGGGTGGGGGCGTGCCCCCCCCCCCAATAATTTTGCCGATATATAGATTATTATAGGAAACATAGATACTATTTGCTTGTGTCCCTCCATAAAAACGTCTGATGCCCTTTTTTATTTTTTTATTTTTTGCTTGTCAGGATTTCTTGTGTCCTCTCAACTGTCAACTGAAAATGTATGGCTATGCCCCCCAAACTGAATTTGCTTACTACGGGGCTGTTTTAATAAAAGAAAAAAAAAAACCAGCTGACTAATGGTACAATTGATTATAAACACAATGTAGCGTCAATCTTGCTCTGATCCTCGGAATTGTGTTGAGGTGTTTGATAAAACTAGAAAGTGTACAGTGGATTCATAGGTATCCATATACTTCTTAGATAATGCTTTCTTCCATATGCATATGCTTTCCGGCGAAATATATCCATACATGTAAATTGAAATATTGATAATGTACAAAAAGGATACATTGACCCCCTTTTTATCGCCCCGAAAGCATATACCCTGTGCACAACGTAGCATACACCCCGTATGTTGGAATATACACGATGTAAAAGGTCGACCCTCTGTATTTCAGATACAGTGTATCTTTCTGTTAAAAAGTGAAAATTATGGACAGGGTTTATTGGATAGCGTAAAAACTAAAGGTTTACGTCAAAACGTGGCCAACGCACATTTATTTTTCAATACTTCCCTCGAAAATTTTACCAGATGTGAGAACAAAGCAGTCCTGTAGTTTTTTGTTTTTTGTTTGTTTGTTTGTTTGTTTGTTTGTTTTTTTTTTTTTTGTATACCGTATTTAAGGAAGGCTGGTTAAGTCCTGTGCGTCACTTTCAAGCACCTGTTCGACTTCGATAAACTCGCTTGCCTGTCTGGAAGTTTTTGTATGCTTAGAAAGCATTGGCTTATAAAGTCTGAAAAAAAATTCTCGAGGAGTTTGTTTTCGACGAGTTACATGTATGTCTTCTATAATTTTCGTAATTTTGGTAATAATCAATATATAATTATTGAAATTTGATACTGGTGTGCAACCTAGAGTAAGCCCCAGGGCGAACTTAAAAATTCAATTTGATATAAAAGGTATCCCCTCTGTATTCCCAGGTATGCTTCAGTCAGAAACTTAATTAATATACATGCTATGATTTATGAATATCGCTCATTTCTGATATTTAAATAATATCAATTCATACGTAAACCTGTATGGCAAGGCCATACAGAATATGATGAGGTCATCTTTAAAAAATTGTTTGTCCTCTCCCGACCGACTGCTTCAAAATGGCTGTACTCAAACCTTTTTTAACCTCCAGGGAATGCTAATTTTCCCCTTTTATTCCCAGATTTTCTCATCTTGTCAATATGACAACCATTCAATTTTTTTCAGACCAGTGGAGAGCTACATGTATATATCTGCAGCTAGATATGACTAAAAATTTTCGATAATATATATATAATATTTTGTATTTTATAAAACATTTATACCTCGTTCACCACTCTAAACAATTATTTATGTTATATACATGTAGTAGACTTTATCCCTAGCCCCCCCCCCCCCCCCCCCGATCTTTTATTACATAGTGCCATTGTGCAACTCGTATATTACTTTTTGATCTGTCACTTATTTCGGGTCTCTCAGAGCAAAACATGGACTTTGCCTTTATAATCATATCGGAGGCGGGGGGATCCTTCAGTGAGTTCAGTGCTCACAGTACCTCTAGTTTGTTATGTGAGTTGTACATGTTGTATGTTGACTCATGTGTTGGTAACGTATAATTTTATATGTGTAACTGGTATAACTCATTGTGTGTGATTTAATATTGTTAGTTGTAATTAATATATATAAGAAGTGTAGTGACTCGACATGTGTGCTAGTAGTGTAGTGACTCGACATGTGTGTTAGTTCTGTAGTTACTTGACATGTGTGTTAGTTCTGTAGTGACTCCACATGTGTGTTAGTAGTGTAGCTTATTATGTGTGGTAATTTTGTTGTTTGTTATGTGAGTTGTACATGTAGTATGGTGACTCATGTGTTGGGAATGTATAATTTTATATGTGTTTCTGGTATAGCTCATCGTGTGATTTAATATTGTTATTTTTAATGTATATTTCAGTCGTGTAGTGACTCGACATGTGTGTAAGTAGTGTAGTGACTCGACATGTGTGTTAGTAGTATAGTGACTCGACATGTGTGTTAGTAGTATAGTGACTCGACATTTGTGTTAGTAGTGTACCTTATTAATATGTGTGATGCATAAATAAACCTTCAGAAAAGCATTTATGGAGAAAGCAATACATTATATATGTAAACTTACGTTCATGTGACATCAAAAGTTTAACCCAATAAGTAATCATTCGTGCCTTTATACGTATTATTAAAGGGTATCGCCCAGTTTCCCCATATATATACCATACAATTTGGAGTGCTGGATTCAACATGTAAAACAAATTTCAGAAATTTTAAGTGTATACCGTAAATTAAAATACCTTATTTTTCTAAGTACTCCATACATGGCTTTTGATGCTTGTTTAGTTAAATGTGTTTTGGCACTTCTGAAGAAACCACTACGAGACATGATAACACCTACATTGTAAATATTTAAATTCGTTCACAATTTCAATTGGTGCACCTCTATACAAAAATATTTTCTTTGGTATTCTTCCTCTAGAAAAAATTACTATTTTATTCTTGTCTGTATTTACTTGAAGCTTACAATGGTCACAATAATCAGAGAAAATATTCAAAGATCTTTGTAAATCCTCTGGATTATCAGATAATAAAACTGTGTCATCAGCATAAAAAAGTCTAAAAAAGTTAAATATTATCTGCATTTCAATTTCTAATTTTTCATCAAATCTCGTAACCCCTTCAATATTATTCTGCAATAAATAGTTTTCTAAATTGTTAATATATAAAGTAAAAAGAAATTGGGATAAATTTTCCCCTTGTCTTACCCCAAGGTTACACATGAAAAATTCAGAGATATTTTGATCAATATATATCTTCGATTTAATACCACTGTACATATATTTGATAAATCTTAGACATTTACCATCTATACCACTTTTAAACACTTTGGACCACAAACCAGATCGATCGCCAAGCAGCATCAAAGGCTTGTTTAAAGTCAATAAATGCACAATAAAGTTTTTTTCTTACTAAAAGAAACAAATTTACACAAAAAATCTAATATCAATATGTTATCTTTTGTACCATATCCTTTTCTAAAGCCAGCTTGGGCTTCAGTAATCAATTATAATTCATCAGAAAAAGTATCCAAACGCTCACATAAAATACTGGTAAATACTTTTCCTAAACAGCTTAATAGTGTTATTGGTCTATAGTTTTCAGGAAGAGGTGGGTCTTCCTTGTTTTTATAAATTGGCTTAACGATACCAATAAGCCATTCCTCAGGTACAAAACCAGTATCAAAAATCAAATTGAAAAGGTCAATATATAGTGGCAAAAAACATGATATTGTTGTACTAATATATTCGTTACAGAATTGATCATACCCTGGAGCTTTATTATTTTTCAGTTTGTTAACTGCTTGCAAGATTTCTTCTGCAGAGATTTGACAATTTAAAGGGGAGTTATTATCGAAATTGACATCATTATCATCTACATCACCTTCATCATCTTTAGATTCATTATTTTTTTTTCTTCAAAAAATCGTACATTGCTTTGATATCAACTTCAGTTTTACATCTAGCCTTCGAACTATTTAAAATTCTCCAATATTCCTTAATATCACTTTTCTGTAAATTTTCTAATTTTGACGTTATAGATAAAGAATATTCTTTAATACATTTATCCATTGTTTTCATGTATTCTTGTATTTCTTAAACACGAAATAGTGAAGTCATCTTAAATTACTTGAAATATATCATTAAATCAATCATTGCTCTCAAAAGAACTGAAGTGCCAATCAATTATTGCTCTCATCAATTGAATTAATGCGAATTATTGATGCTGGCAAACATTAGAAAAATTAAGGCGCGCATCATTTGAATTGATGAGATCAGTAATTGATTTGATGCTAGCAGCAATTAAATTCAGTCATTCTTCTCATCAGTGGAATTTAACTCGAGCTCCAACAATGTGATGGCATTATTAATATTGCTGAAATATTTAAAATTTCTAACCAATTATCACATGTTTTTTTTATATCATTTCAATTTACATGCTTTATTTGAATATATCTTTAACACAAGTAACATAAAAAGTATGTTAATTTGGCTGGTATGGCAGAGCTTCCATATTTCCTTATATGCTCAAGCATGCACATCGTTTAGTCTCCCCCAAAGTAAATTGATTAAAAAAAATTAATACTCCTTCAGGGCATAGGATACTCAAAATCAAAGGTTGTACATATTTTATCATTGACAAAACCATAATTATCACGAAGTTTGCATAGAAAGCCATCTTCGTATATGAATTTTCTCTTAATTTTTACTTTCATATTTATACTGAAATTCATTGTAGGAACACGATACAAAAATGTTATCACTAAAACACCCTTTTAAATTTTCTGTTTATGTACACGTTATAATGTATTTCATTAACTTATGATTGATTTATCTTCTTTAAAAATTTTTCAAATACTCTATTAATGTAGTACCGAGAAATTTCAGTCGCCCAGTATGCCTACTAGAATACTACCTGCCTACTATTGTACTACAGTATGCCTACTATGCCTATACTAGAATAAGAACAAAAATATATCTATTCTCCAACTTCTTCTGTGAATAAAATGGCTTTGCATCGTCAAAATTCCGGAGCTTTCAGGGACTTTAGTCCTCTGCGCCATCATCTGGGCTTTGCCCTGAATCTATCAAGGGTATTGAGGCGACTTGAGACACCCTGTCCGTTTAGAGAATGCATTTTAGCATTTTCTAGCTAAACCACATGTTTTTTGTTAGATAGCGTATTTTCAAATCATTGAAAGTCTCCCCACCGGTCAATCTGAGCAGTAGGGTGTTAAAACACACTTTCCCAAGCGGTCAGGGAGTCTTCGCATCTTCTTAACTATACATTAGGGTATATGACTATATGTAATCTTTAAGAATTTTCTCTTGAAAATGGTTAAAAATGGAACGGCGAAGTATTTTTATCATTATCATTATTCATTTTTTATCATGTTTTTGCATTGTATATATAGATATTGTACCTCTGAACAGTTTATATGAAATATATATATATATATATATATATATATATATATATATATATATATATATATATATATATATATATATATATATATATATATATATATATATGTTATAAATGTATCCCATGTACTATTATTTTGGGTTGGGTGAATAAACTGAACTTGCACTTGAACTTGGGCGATTATCATTGGGTATTAATGAGAATGAATTATCATTAATACAATTAATTCCACTAACTTTTTGGTTACCCAGATCACGGAATATTTACTGTTTTGAAACTATGATGAATTGACGTTCGACTTTGTTTTTTTACTAACTGACCACACGATTCTTCACACAGGGATTTTTTGGGAAAAATTTAAAGAAAATTCGATGCTGAAAGAATATATATTTCAAACATGCCACTACTCTAAATTTTGAAAGAACTTATAAATCGCAAGTTATCTAGCTTAATGCCGAGCAGCTAATATTGACTGCTGATAATAGCAGTATTGCTTCGGATGCTGCTTTTTCCTTCATTATCAGCAAAAGTGACCATTTAGGTGCTTAGGGAGTAGCTTTTTTCGTAACTTTAACAAGCATTTTGAGAGTATTGCATATGCAATGCTAGCACCCTACCGGCAAATGTTATCTGGTTCTCCTAAAAAATTGAAATGCCCGTAATTCCGTCAAAACTCTTGAAAGCGGAAACTTGATCTGTAACTTAGTAAAGGTAGACTCACATACCAAACATCACTTCAATATTTGCAAGCTGTAGAAAAAGGGCGGAAAATTCAAGTGCCATGGGAAGGACTTACAGAGGGACAGACAGGCAGACAGTTGAGGAAAGAACCGTTTTTACCAGTAGGGGACTAGTTTTTAGCTTAACGAATCTTGCACAGATGTTACATGGAAAGAAAAGATACAAGACATGCTTAGGATACTGCTTGAAATACATTTTCTGAATGAGTGAGAGCATCAGATCAGTTATTCCTCTCATCAGCTGGATTTATACGCGCAACTATTCAATAAAGGAGAGCAATAATTGATTTGATGCGCTTATCAATTGAATCGAAGATAGGCCTATCAATACAGTGGCGGAAAATTTACTCGCAAAGAATCAATTTAGAGATTGTCTTAAAAAAGATTTTTTCCGTTCTTTCATTAAAAGAAAGTATCGTTCATTCCATTATTAATAATAAAAAATGAATTGATGATGTCCTTGATTATTAAAAGATATCTTCAATTATCGACTCTGAGATTAATGTTAATTAGAGTTTATGTTAGACCGGCGCTGTACATGCTGTATACATGTATATGTCAACATGGGAACAGCTCTGATAACATACATTTTTGCCGTATATCCAATCTTTTCCTTTGATCTTGTGTACTGTCTTGTACATACATACACCATTTATATCAGTAATTAAAATAAAATAAACGGTGCAATTAAAAAATTAAACATGATCACTAGCTGTAGCGATTTTCCTGTGTGTTTATAACCTTGTAGTGAATTGACGGTTGAATTAGCTGTACTGATTTGCACGTGTGTGTTCAATAAGTGTAAAAATGTAGTGAGATTCATGTCGAATTTCAATATACTTAAAGTAAAAGATATCAAAAATTCCTATGGATACAGAGAAATCCTAAGGTTAACCTCGGTATATTCTGGTCTTACTTTCTCTTTTTCAAGCCTCTAAATCGGTAAAGCGAGATGAAGGTAAAATTTCAAATGTAGTCAGTTGGCTGGATTTACAAACAAGGGTGTGTGTGTGTGTGTGTGTGAGGGTGTGTGTGTGTTCTACTATTCACCAGCAAAAAAATCTGATACAATATTAAGCGCAAAATATTTGTATCAGAAAAATCCTTTAGTTTTTGAGGAATTTTGGGATAAGAATTTCATGAGATTGATAAGGCGACATTGTTAACTAATAGTTTGACTGTACTGTCATGTCCATTTTTTTTAGCTATCGACAGGGGACTTACATCATCCTTGTTACATAAATTGATGTCGGCACCGTTGTTCAGTAACAGTTGTACCGAGCTATCATGTCCATTTTGACAAGCTATATAAAGAGGACTGTCTCCATCATTATCACATGAATTGATGTCGGCACCGTTGTTCAGTAACAGTTGTACCGTTTGATCATGTCCAAATTGGCAGGCTATATTAAGAGGACTGACTCCATCATTACTATATAAATTAATGTCGGCACCGTTGTTCAGTAATAGCTGAACATTGCTATCGTGTCCAACTTGGCAGGCTATACTTAGAGGACTGAATCCATCATTATTACATAAATTGATGTCGGCACCGTTGTTCAGTAACAGTTGTACGGTTCTGTCATTTCCATTTTGACAAGCTATACAAAGAGGACTGACTCCATCATTACTACATAAATTGATGTTGGCACCGTTGTTCAGTAACAATTGTACCGTGCTATCATGTCCATTTTCACAGGCTATATAAAGAGGACTGAATCTATCATTTTCACATAAATTGATATCGGCACCGTTGTTCAGTAACAGTTGTGCCGTGCTATCATGTCCATTATAACAAGCTATATAAAGAGGACTGACTCCATCATTTTCACGTAAATTGATATCGGCACCGTTGTTCAGTAACAGTTGTACCGTGCTATCATGTCCATTTTCACAGGCTATATAAAGAGGACTGACTCCATCATTTTCACATAAATTGATGTCGGCACCGTTGTTCAGTAACAGTTGTACCGTTTGATCATGTCCATTTTGACAAGCTATATTAAGAGGACTGACTCCATCATTACTATATAAATTAATGTCGGCACCGTTGTTCAGTAATAGCTGAACATTGCTATCGTGTCCAACTTGGCAGGCTATACTTAGAGGACTGAATCCATCATTATTACATAAATTGATGTCGGCACCGTTGTTCAGTAACAGTTGTACGGTTCTGTCATTTCCATTTTGACAAGCTATACAAAGAGGACTGACTCCATCATTACTACATAAATTGATGTTGGCACCGTTGTTCAGTAACAGTTGTACCGTGCTATCATGTCCATTTTCACAGGCTATAAAAAGAGGACTGAATCTATCATTTTCACATAAATTGATATCGGCACCGTTGTTCAGTAACAGTTGTACCGTGCTATCATGTCCATTATAACAAGCTATATAAAGAGGACTGACTCCATCATTTTCACATAAATTGATATCGGCACCGTTGTTCAGTAACAGTTGTACCGTGCTATCATGTCCATTTTCACAGGCTATATAAAGAGGACTGACTCCATCATTTTCACATAAATTGATGTCGGCACCGTTGTTCAGTAACAGTTGTACAGTTTTATCATGTCCATTTTGACAAGCTATATGAAGAGGACTGACTCCATTCTTGTTACGTAAATTAATGTCAGCACCGTTGTTCAGTAACAATTGTATCGTGCTATCATATCCATTTTCACAAGCTATATAAAGAGAACTGTCTCCATCATTATCACACGAATTGATGTCGGCACCGTTGTTCAGTAATAGTTGTACCGTACTATTATGTCCATTTTGACAAGCTATATAAAGAGGACTGACTCCATTATTACTACATAAATTGATATCGGCACCGTTGTTCAGTAACAGTTGCACCGTGCTATCATGTCCATTTTCACAGGCTATAAAAAGAGGACTGAATCTATCATTTTCACATAAATTGATATCGGCACCGTTGTTCAGTAACAGTTGTACCGTGCTATCATGTCCATTATAACAAGCTATATAAAGAGGACTGACTCCATCATTTTCACATAAATTGATATCGGCACCGTTGTTCAGTAACAGTTGTACCGTGCTATCATGTCCATTTTCACAGGCTATATAAAGAGGACTGACTCCATCATTTTCACATAAATTGATGTCGGCACCGTTGTTCAGTAACAGTTGTACAGTTTTATCATGTCCATTTTGACAAGCTATATGAAGAGGACTGACTCCATTCTTGTTACGTAAATTAATGTCAGCACCGTTGTTCAGTAACAATTGTATCGTGCTATCATATCCATTTTCACAAGCTATATAAAGAGAACTGTCTCCATCATTATCACACGAATTGATGTCGGCACCGTTGTTCAGTAATAGTTGTACCGTACTATTATGTCCATTTTGACAAGCTATATAAAGAGGACTGACTCCATTATTACTACATAAATTGATATCGGCACCGTTGTTCAGTAACAGTTGCACCGTGCTATCATGTCCATTTTCACAGGCTATATAAAGACGACTGACTCCATCATTTTCACATAAATTGATGTCGGCACCGTTGTTCAGTAACAGTTGTACAGTTTTATCATGTCCATTTTGACAAGCTATATGAAGAGGATTGACTCCATCAGTTTCACATAAATTGATGTCGGCACCGTTGGTCAGTAACAGTTGAACAGTTTTATCATGTCCAACTTGACAAGCTATATAAAGAGGACTGACTCCATCATTTTCACATAAATTGATGTCGGCACCGTTGTTCAGTAACAGTTGTACCGAGCTATCATGTCCATTTTGACAAGCTATATAAAGAGGACTGTCTCCATCATTATCACATGAATTGATGTCGGCACCGTTGTTCAGTAACAGTTGTACCGTTTGATCATGTCCAAATTGGCAGGCTATATTAAAAGGACTGACTCCATCATTACTATATAAATTAATGTCGGCACCGTTGTTCAGTAATAGCTGAACATTGCTATCGTGTCCGACTTGGCAGGCTATACTTAGAGGGCTGAATCCATCATTATTACATAAATTGATGTCGACACCGTTGTTCAGTAACAGTTGTACGGTTCTGTCATTTCCATTTTGACAAGCTATACAAAGAGGACTGACTCCATCATTACTACATAAATTGATGTTGGCACCGTTGTTCAGTAACAGTTGTACCGTGCTATCATGTCCATTTTCACAGGCTATATAAAGAGGACTGAATCTATCATTTTCACATAAATTGATATCGGCACCGTTGTTCAGTAACAGTTGTGCCGTGCTATCATGTCCATTATAACAAGCTATATAAAGAGGACTGACTCCATCATTTTCACGTAAATTGATATCGGCACCGTTGTTCAGTAACAGTTGTACCGTGCTATCATGTCCATTTTCACAGGCTATATAAAGAGGACTGACTCCATCATTTTCACATAAATTGATGTCGGCACCGTTGTTCAGTAACAGTTGTACCGTTTGATCATGTCCATTTTGACAAGCTATATTAAGAGGACTGACTCCATCATTACTATATAAATTAATGTCGGCACCGTTGTTCAGTAATAGCTGAACATTGCTATCGTGTCCAACTTGGCAGGCTATACTTAGAGGACTGAATCCATCATTATTACATAAATTGATGTCGGCACCGTTGTTCAGTAACAGTTGTACGGTTCTGTCATTTCCATTTTGACAAGCTATACAAAGAGGACTGACTCCATCATTACTACATAAATTGATGTTGGCACCGTTGTTCAGTAACAGTTGTACCGTGCTATCATGTCCATTTTCACAGGCTATATAAAGAGGACTAAATCTATCATTTTCACATAAATTGATATCGGCACCGTTGTTCAGTAACAGTTGTACCGTGCTATCATGTCCATTATAACAAGCTATATAAAGAGGACTGACTCCATCATTTTCACATAAATTGATATCGGCACCGTTGTTCAGTAACAGTTGTACCGTGCTATCATGTCCATTTTTACAGGCTATATAAAGAGGACTGACTCCATCATTTTCACATAAATTGATGTCGGCACCGTTGTTCAGTAACAGTTGTACAGTTTTATCATGTCCATTTTGACAAGCTATATGAAGAGGACTGACTCCATTCTTGTTACGTAAATTAATGTCAGCACCGTTGTTCAGTAACAATTGTATCGTGCTATCATATCCATTTTCACAAGCTATATAAAGAGAACTGTCTCCATCATTATCACACGAATTGATGTCGGCACCGTTGTTCAGTAATAGTTGTACCGTACTATTATGTCCATTTTGACAAGCTATATAAAGAGGACTGACTCCATTATTACTACATAAATTGATATCGGCACCGTTGTTCAGTAACAGTTGCACCGTGCTATCATGTCCATTTTCACAGGCTATATAAAGACGACTGACTCCATCATTTTCACATAAATTGATGTCGGCACCGTTGTTCAGTAACAGTTGTACAGTTTTATCATGTCCATTTTGACAAGCTATATGAAGAGGATTGACTCCATCAGTTTCACATAAATTGATGTCGGCACCGTTGGTCAGTAACAGTTGAACAGTTTTATCATGTCCATTTTGACAAGCTATATAAAGAGGACTGACTCCATCATTTTCACATAAATTGATGTCGGCACCGTTGTTCAGTAACAGTTGTACCGAGCTATCATGTCCATTATAACAAGCTATATAAAGAGGACTGACTCCATCATTTTCACATAAATTGATATCAGCACCGTTGTTCAGTAACAGTTGTACCGTGCTATCATGTCCATTTTCACAAGCTAAATAAAGAGGACTGACTCCATTCTTGTTACATAAGTTAATGTCAGCACCGTTGTTTAGTAACAGTTGTACCGTAATATCATGTCCATTTTGACAAGCCATATTAAGAGGACTGACGCTATCGTTGGTACATAAATTGATGTCAGAGCCATTGTTTAATAAGCAAATAATGGTTGCATTACGTCTTTCTCCCTTATCTGTATCTATTCCGGCTTCTTTCATATGTTCGTCGTCATTTGCAGCAGTTAATGATAATGGAGACCACCTGTCATCAGTTGTTAGCTTGTTTACGTCAGCACCGAATCTTACCAATTCCCCAATTATTGAAAAATTATAAAATACAGAAGCAATGTGAATTGGTAAAAATGAATTCCATGTTTCGATCATTGCTGATTTTTTATATTCCTCACTGAGAAAATTTAATAGGTTTAAATCGCCATTCGCACATATAGCAGAGAATATTGGATATTCTTTCAACTTAGTTTCAGGGATTGTGTTTAAGAAAAAAGAAGAAATATCATTATGACAAAATACGATAAGTCCGACCAAAGGACATATTTCACAGTACAAATCAAGGAAACCAAGCCTTGACAATCCAGTGCCTTCAAATGATTTTGAAAATTCCGATCTGTCTATTTCACATTTAATTCTGACAAGAAGCTTTCCGGGTGAATCAACTTTTTCCTTAAAAGATTTGATCACATTCTTTTTCCTTAAACATGGATTGAGCAGAACATCTACAAGGTGTTGTGTTTGCATGTCAATAATAAACCTGTCCACAAGATCTCCAATGTATTCTTCAGGCAGGTAAACAGTGAAGGGATCTCGATCTTTCTCTTCTGTATCGTCGTCTATTCTCATCCGACGTCGCAGAAAACTACTGTCTGCGTACTGTATTGTCTCTTTTGGGCAATCGACACCAAGTACCAATGTCGATATTTCCATGATGAAATCGTGAAGGAATTGGAAAGTATGTCCGACACATTTGACCAGTGACCCTTTAAGTTGATGGAGGGTACTGCGAATGACTGCTATATTTGTATTTTCTGATAGTTCACATATTCTTAAAATGTCTCTGTATTTCTGGAAAGAATTGTCCTTGCCTCTGATGGTTTCAACATTCAAGTTATTGTTAAAAACCACAATCAAAATTAAGCCGCAATATTTCTTTTTATCTAATTCTTTCAAACGTACGATGTCCTTTTTCATGATTTCAAAGGGGTGTTTAAATAAACATATTCCTTTCTTTTTGTAAGTTGATTCATTTGAAAACAATTTACAAAGCAAGGGAAAATAAGCTTCTGATCTAATAATTTCTTTGATATTTTCCTCAGACAAATGCATATGTTGACAGTATTTATTTAGGATCTTTCTTTTCTCTTCCGCTGACAGTTTCCATTTCTCGCTGTCAATTTCTACTATGTTTGAGTCCTTTTTGAGAATTCCTTCTAATCTTTTGTCATAAATGACACATCTCCTACATGACACTAATAATTTTACCTTCTTTAAGCAAGTCGCTAGCGTGTTCTCATACGTTTTCCATGAATTATATGAAACGTCATCTAATGACTCCTTACCAATAGGATCATTTAGAACAAACAATATTCGATTATTTTGCGATATTTCAAGAGAACATATTTCTTTTATTTCTTTTACCTCATCGACAGGTTTGATATTCCATCCATTTTCTTCAAACTTCAGTGCGATGTGTTGAATAGTTGCAGTTTTTCCGCATCCAGAATTTCCGACAACCGTTACCAGGTTTTGACTTTTAATTTTTTCTTCTACAAAATTACATGCGGTTGTTGGGACAAACTGTGAGTTATCTTCTCGCCAACTTTTCAAGATATCTTCAATTAGGGTTGTACCTACAAATATTGAAAAAAAAAGTATAATCAAAAGATATTTTGAAAATGTTATTACTTTCATGCATGACATTCCTCTTTTCATACTATAGTTGTAAACAATGTAATACGCTAGGAAAATATGTCTTTAACTATTCTCTTTATAGAAGAAATAATTTAAGCAAATAAACCTACACGTTAATGAGAAATTGCATTACTTTGTATCTTGTCTGATATATATCTTCTTTTGTTTCAAATCTTAATGAATGTGTATATAATATTTAAATTTGTTATTGATTAGGTGAAAATAATTTGTTTTTTCTTATTTTCTCTCAATCTATGTTTAGTTTGTTTCAGAAGCCTAAAGTTCGCAGGAGGGCCTAGAGTATGCATTGTACTACAGGAAACTACTAGTCTAAGAGGATATGTATAAATTGGAAGTAGATATAATACCAATCACTGCATTTATTGACAACAAGAGTGTTTGTGAGGCATCACTTTCTACAAAAATGGTGGATGACAAACACCTTAGAATTGACATAGATGTAATAAGTGAATTAAGAATAACAATAATGTACAGGTGAAATGGTGTCCAGGAAAAGTGCAGCTAGCCAATTGTATGACCAAGCGTGGAGCAAATGGTATGGAGCTTAAAATTCTCCAGACAGGGAAGATGCCAGAAGAATTTGTGTGAACTTTTTTGATAGACATTGCATGAAATATATGAAGATAACGAACAGTATTCAGGCTCAAAAGTCCACCAAACAATACAAAATAGGAGCAGAGCAAACACCAGAGGTGGGATCAGGTGCCATGGGGGAGTGAGCATCCCCTGCCGACCGGTCACACCCGCCGTGTGCTCCTTGTCATGATCGGGAAATAACGAAAAAATCCGTCGACAATTCAGTGTGTAAATAATGGTCTAACAATTCTCAAATACATCTCTATGCTAGAGGGGCAGAATAATTCCCTGGTGAACAGAGCATAGTCTAACCCAATGAGAATCATTATTGTCAATATAAATACATGTAAATATTAAGTATAATGATTTTCATTGACCATGTTGATATGTTAAATCTCTTTATTAACAACTCCATCAAATATCCTCGAAAAAGGAATTTATAGTAAATGTTAATATGTTCTAGAACATACATCAAGAGAGATAACTCTGAGTGTAGAACTCTTCTGTGATTAGAGAAAGTATTGGTTGTTTTGTTGATGTGTCTGAGTAAAGTATGTGTGTGAAAAGAGTGTGTTCACTGTTGTGATTGGTTGGTTATCCCTTGAAAATATTCATTAAGATATAAGATGCCAATTTTTCATTATAAGACAAATAAAAATTAAAAATAAGAAAAAAAACATACTTTGTTTTAGAGTTTCAATTGTATATTGTATGATGTTGGTACGGGATCAGAAGGGCGTTATAGGATTTTATCATGTGATCTGCTTTATTTCATATCCCAGTGAATCTCTAAAACTGATATTATTTCTTGAAATATTTTTTTTCAGAAATTGCGATATATTTATACAATATTTTCCAAAAAAAAAAAAATTCTCAATCTATGATACTGTAAAATCATTATTGTTTGTGGGGGACCAAAGTTCGTGGATTTCGTGGGTCACTCTAATCCAAGTATTACATCCCATATATTCATTGAATTGTCTCAATAAACCATTTACGTACGAAATTACGTCCAAACGAACAGAATTTTGCTTACCCATGAAGATTAACCCCATCGAATTAAAATGTTACCACAGAAGATATCTCTATACATACATCTGATCAAATGATCGACATACAACTGTACGTTGTTTTGTTTTGGATTTTGGAAGTCGTTGTCAAACCCTCTTCACTCAGCTGTTAAAAGTTCTGAAGTTTTCTAAAATTGTCCATTTTTGTCTCTATTTCTATTTTTAGGAACGGAATTTTTTTTTTCATAAAAGAGGCTGTTTCATATCGGATTTTAAATATCTTTTCTTCTCATCAATTTCGAATACAATTTTTAATCAAAAAATGTAATCTTGTCAAATATAAGTATACATCATCTGCTTCATGGGTGTCTGTGTTTCGAATTCTACGACTAACCTCCTTCACTCCGGTCTTCATTTTCTTTCTTCTGTAATAAAGCTTCCATTTCTGAATATTGACTCTGCAGTAAATTCATCCTAATTCCTACAGAAGGCAGCTTATTTATTAATAAAATACATTAAATGCTATTTGTTTTCTTTTGAATATTTTTAGATTTAAAATTTCAAAAAAGAAACTAATCAATGTTTTTCAAAACTTTTTGTTTTTTAAATCCGTCTCCATATTTTCCCCATTCTATATAAACGACATTATCTTTACATGGATTTAAAAAGAATAAGGAAAACTTACCTCCAGTTTGCTTTTCATTGGAATTACGAGAACGTTTTCGTTTCCAAACAAAACATAAACAGAGCACTATAACGACAAGTACAGCTATTACCAAGGGTATCGCTATCCAGTTTTTGCTACCAGAAGTATTTCTGAGACTGTTTGAGATGTTCCATGGAAGCGTGGCATTGATTGTAGGAGAAACAGTCGTGACATCCAGGTTACTACAAAAAAATTGTTTGTTTTTTTTTTTTTTTTGGTTTTACTTTTTTTGTTTTGTTTTTGTTTGTTTGTTTGTTTGTTTTTGTTTTTGTTTTTTTGTTTGTTTGTTTGTTTTTTTTTGTTTTTTGTTTTTTTTTTTTTTTTGGGAAGCAAGGTAACCTGTTTGTGTCATTCTGTTTTTAATGTATAGGAAGGAATTGTATAATCTACAATACATTCATATTTCATTGTAGACGTACCTGCTTAAAATAGGACAGGCGGGGTCAGCTAGATAACATCTGTTTTGTTTATTGATTTTTGTGCAAGCTGGAACTAGAGAAACAAAACTCAGCTTATATATAGAGAACATCAGTCATGAATATTTCATTTATTTAACAGATAAATGAAAATTTCTCCTTCACAAAGATTTCAAATCAAAGCTTAGAATTAACAAATTAATAGATACATTCCATAAAAATTATACTTATTTCATTAAATTTATGAATAAATGAAATACGAAACAGCACTTAGTATCATATACATCCGAAGAATTAACTGTAATCTACAAATGACCGTTGTACAATACAAAAACATATTTTGTAATTTTTTTATGGGGGTGTATTTCCATTTTAGGGGAAAAGATAGCAACAATGAGAACCCAATAGATTATGACAAGACAAAGTTCTGTAAACCGATATAAAGTTTTTCTCTTGGGGATGATCAATAGGGTTATTCGTGCAAAAGATTAAGTACCATCACTAGATACTACTGGTATATTTATGACTCTAACGAAATACGTTAATTATTTAAATGCTTTCTTTATCTCCACTAAATATAACATAACATCCTGATGAAAGAGATATGCTGTCTGCATGTAATTCCCCACCCTCTCTCCCATTGAAACACTTTTTTTGTTGACTTTACAATATGCATTCATTCAATAATATATATTGGGCTCACGGCGGGTGTGACCGGTTAACATGGGATTTTCTCAAAAATACTGTCTCTTTATATTTCACACAGTATGGCCCAATACCAGCGCACTTACTTAAATGTTTCTTTATCACTTGAAATATATTTTGTTGACATTTGTTCCAGTAGCATAATTTTATTGGTCAATATTATATTTCTTTTTATTGCGTAAATATGCTTTCACAAGATTAGCAACTGTGAAGCGCCTAACTATCAAAATGGCCTTACTAACTTTTAAAAGTTTTTGAACAGATTTTTACAGATAATCCATTTCCTCACAGATCGCCCTCGTCTTATGCAGAGTCTCTATCATTCAAATACCGTCTGCCCCATGTATACACACATGAAGGCTCGCTTTTGACATACAGTACCGACCAGACACAACCTAACAGAAAGCGAACCCAGAGCGCACCCCGGGTTCGCTGTCTGGGTTCGCTTGGGGTCCGCTAGTGCTGACCTCGAGCGAACCCAGAGCGGACCCAGAGCGAACGCTGAAAGCGAACCCCAAATTCAGTAGCGGTCCCAGAAAGCAAACGCGCGTTCGGTGTTGCGTAACAGAGCTGTAAATCAGGATTAGCGATTAACTCATCAGCGCATCGACCAGTCAACATGCCAAACATTGTACAAGCAAAGCGTGTGAATGTACAATGTAAAAATAATATTAATATGATTTTTAAACATGATTTTACCTTTATATATTTTAATTTACAGACAACATGCAATATTTAAACATCTATTTTCATTATTTTTTATTTTTAAAATCTATTAATACATTATATATTTTTATTATGCAGGTAGCATGTTACATGTATAGTACATATTTATTTTCTTTATATTTTTGAAATCCATTAATATATAAATATACATTGCGTAAATTTATCAGACAATAAGTACTTTAATTCATAATAGAAAAAAAGAAGATAATAATGGTTATAACAATTGTTACTTTAAAAAAAGAATAAAAAAAATGGTCTTCGATAAATTATAGAGTTTTATTATTTCAAGATACAGTATAAGAACATGTACGTGCTTTAATTTAATTATTTATTTTTATTTATTATTTCAATTTAAATGCACGTTTTCATTTATCCAGATCAACATCCAAATTATCGATCTAAATAATTGATCATGAAAAAAAATTAAATGTACATTGTACAGTATAAATGTGCATTATGTCAATACGTAAATTGGAGGAAAAAATCTCATTTTTTTAACTACTATCATATATTTTTTTTAATTAATCTTTTACCAAAATTTAATAAATAGCTTGATTTGAATACATGTATATAGGGAAAGATTATTTTGTCAATTCTAATTATCCTACATGTAGACCTTACATTGTATGTTTTTGAATTTTTATAACTACTTGCAAGTTAGTCAAAGAAAAAAAACGCAAAAATGCTTATTACTTTTCTTCGCGTCGATATATATTATTATACAGGTTTACATATTCACGAACCTCTTACATGTACTACATGTAATTTTCAAAATACTTTATACGGATAAAAAAAAAAAAAAAACACGACGGGTACGTTTTGTACTTGTGCATGAAAAGTACACGTAATTCCAACATTAGTAAATTGAACTCGCAAAGATACCTTAATACGAAAATGTTCGTATATTTTTTCATCACATAGGTACCTATATTTGAACTTTGTAATTGTCATAATTATTTAATTTTAACACTTTAATAATTATAGTTTCAAAGTGAAGCCACGGTCATCACGTGTCGGTAATCATCCACCTGTTTCGAAGATATTCCGGGTACTAAGAGCAATTGCGGTGGGTTTTTTTTAATTGACACTTGCTAGCTTGATGTATACTGTCTCCATGGTCATGGTATATCTGAGTATATACTCCCCCTACATTCGATGCCCATTAAGTTACATGTACCTCGTCTGGGCACGTTATCAATAAGAAATTTAATTATTCTTATTTATTTATTTTTTTTTTTTTTTTGAATTTGGAAACGTCATAGTTCTTTGGTACGTTGCATGAAGAGTACATGTTCATGTAATTTGCTGCCACCTGAATGCTGAAAATCAATAAAGATAGCTTTACGAGAGAGAGAGAGAGAGAGAGAGAGAGAACATTGTATATTTTTTGAAATTAAAATCGCTACAACCGGCCCATAGAAAACAATTCGAGTACGGAGAGGGGTGGGGGCTCATCGAAATAAAACAATAATAAAAAAAAGTGCTTAAAGCAAACCCGGAAAGCGAACGCCGGGTTCGCTCTGGCGGACACAGAGCTGAACCCGAGCGAACGCAGAACGAACCCGAAGCGCACCCAGAGCGGTCCCAAATTTTCTGAAAGCGGACCCACAGCGGACCCCGAGCGAACCCAGGAAGAAAACCCGGGGTGCGCTTTGGGTTCGCTCTGGTGTTAGGTTGTGTCCGGTCGGTACTGTATGTCCTACTTCCACCAACATTTTCAGAGTTGTTTTTTTTTTTGGAGTTTTCCAGAGTACAACACTAAATTGTATCGTTAACTGCTACTCCGTGACGTCCTACGACTTATTTTTTTTCTCTTTTTAATGAGGACTGCCCGTCTTCTAAAATTGATTTCTTTTCAACGAAGCAAAATATTAAGTCGTAAATCTGAATATGATACAATGTAACAGTTCTTAATTTGAACATCTAAGATTTTTCTGTTTTTGCGCCATTTTACAGAGGATATGACTATAGACATTAATTTGTGTATTGATTGTTAATTACGAAATTTTGACTTGCCCTGCGATCCGATTTTGGCATTTTTTTTTACTTCTAAATAAGTTTGAAATAAATCACGATAATAGAGAGGTTAAGCATTTGACCGTGTGCGCCTACATGTACGTGTAAACCTAGAAGTGTTTTTACAAGCACGCGTAACTAACATCGTGTTCTGTTTAACAAACTGTGCGTGTAGCGGTACTTGTAAAACATCATTTCAACAGGTTACTTTTCAATCCATTTGTATCAAATAATTCTATGACTTCGATTAAAAAAGATACAAAGATGTACGTAATAAACTCTCAACAAACACCGCCTGAAAAATATATATTCTATAACCTGAGTTTACGAAGCTCCACGTTCTTTCATACGTGTACATATGAATCTACACGTTATGTACAACTTGTTGAATTACGCTCTATGCAAAACTGATGACGTAGATCGCAGTAAATTAGGGGATTTCCCTACCTACACCTACACGTAGACGTACATGGTCATATGATTAACCTCTATATTTTTAAAAAAAATATACACGTCATATGATTTTTTTGTTGAAACATTTCTACCTAATTTGGGTAAAATATGACTTTATGTAAAAATATTATGACAGTAGTCTACGCACTTTTCGATCAACCCTCGTATGTGTGTAAATAATATAAAAGAAATGTTATAAATGAATAAAACAAAAATATATTATTAATAAATATCCTTAGATTTAAATGTCACGGAAACCTGAACACAAAACCTCAGTGCAAATGCATGCTATAGGAATTCAATGTCAAAATAATGTTTTACTCAATGCCATTGAAGATAATTTTATGGCTTTATGTATGAAATATGAAGATAACGAATTATGTATTTATGTTAAATAATTTTTTGTCTTTAGAAATGCTCGATCGTAAAACACTCACATTTCAGCATCAATTTGGATTGGTAGTGCTTCTTGGGACAGCCTTCAGTAAAATGTAGACATGATCGGTTGTTTAAAAATCCGGATTGTAGAACCATGCAATTACCTGTCAATCAAGAAATAAGAAATACATGCTCAAATAATCCACAGAAATTATATACGAGTGTATTTAAACGCATTAATTATTTTATTTATTGACATTGAACTCTTAACGAGCTAAAATCTGATTGTTATTTTAAAAAAATGCAGTAGAGGAAACACTGCAAAAAGAATAAAAAGAAAACTATAGAGTACATGAACTGTACGACTTATAGTTCTATAAGAAAATATACAGGCATTGTTGTTCAAGAATAAGTTCTTTTTTGTTTTTGTTTTGAAAATAAAATTACAAAACAGTCCATGTTACCCTTTTCAATCATAAAGCTGGTTTGGTAACACAATTCCACAAGCTGAGACAAGTCCGACAGTGGTAGACAATGATATATGTTTTCAAACTTGTCAATTTCAGAACAGTTCAGTCTTTGGGAAGCATCTTCAACCTCGGAAATGTTTCCCGGACAACTATCTACTGTAAAAACAGTTCCCCTGGATTGTATTATAGGCATCTATAAAAGTTAAAGTAAAATACATGTATCTGATCATTAAACAGAATATATTTTGCATTATATTTTATAGCATGTATCACATAGACCAGAAATGGCAAGTTTGGAAAAGCACTACACATTTTTATGCTGTTTTGATAATCTGAACATAAATCATTAATAATTCATATCTTTTTCTCTTTGTTCACTCTGTGCTTCTTGTCCAAAAATCCCTATTCAGTCTATTTAACACTTTCTTTGTGAAGTAATGTTGCCCATGCATATACTTACCATATCTACTTATTAATTTTCAAAAATAAATTAAAAAAAAAATAATTGATAAATAAAAAATAAATGACCTCCATGTTACCAAGCTGAGGAGACTAAAGCAATCATTTTTTGGTGCTCGATGGAATTACAATGTCAAATCAATACACTGTAAATAAGGAAAACAGAGATGAGAGTTCAGATAAAGTTACAATTAGTAAAAACTGGAGGCTTTTATTATTATTATTATTTTTATTATTACTATATATATATATATATATATATATATATATATATATATATATATATATATATATATATATATATATATATATATATATATATATATATATATATATATATATATATATATATATATATATATATATATATATATATATATATATATATATATATATATATATATATATATATATATATATATATATATATATATAAAGCTTTAAAACATATTTGAAACAAATTTAAATGTAGGGGAAGGAATTTTTTATCCGAATTTTTGTATTATTTAAAAAACAGGCAATATTTTAAATTTCATTAATTTTTTTTTTTTTTTTATTTTTCAGATCCTTAAATATTTTTTTTTTAGACTTAAATGAAGTTCCATTTAGTACCTTTGATAAAATACAATTTGAATGTTTCTGATTTGTTTTTTTTTTTAAATACTTATTTAAAGATCAGTTAAAAATTACGAACACCATATGTTTGATATAGTCTTGAATTTGATTTAGATCAATTGGCTAAAACGAAGGAGACAACTAAAAAAAAATTAAATTGAAGATACAAGGTATTTTCAATCTTGAAGATACAAGGTATCTTCAATCTTGTTGGATTCAACATTTTGTACTTTATTTTGGTTGATAGAATGACCTTGAGGTAAATCAAATGTTAATTCTAAATTTCCCCCAAGAATTTAGAACTTTGAGAGGTTACAAGCATTTTTATTCAATTCGATTACTTGGATGGTGTATGTGTAATAGTGTAGCTATCTTATCGAACCCCAAACACTCTTTGTTTATTTTAAGGTCATCCAACAGTATCACAAAAACTAAATCTGGTTAAAGTTAAAACATAGCAAATACATTTTTTTTTTTTACTGTTTTTCGTAAATATAATACAAAAATAATATATGTCACTTCTCCATTTTAATGTTGTCCTGTTTAAAAATATTTTAATGACTCTTCATAATAACATATTGTAGTAAAATCGTCGTCGATATTGATTTTTTTTATCGTGTAAAGCTACCCTGATCGTTAAAAAATTCCTACTGTAGACTTCCGATGATAGTTATCCCTCAGTTTATAAGAAATCCCTATTAAAATACTTACATATTTTAAGAATATAATCCATGAGAAAAATATCCAGGACATGGTTACTAAGATTTAGAAATTTTTGTACATTTGATAATCATTGTAAGAAGAAATATTTTGAACATACCCCTGTTAAATATTTGAGATCGGCAATGATGGGTTTTTAAATCTATAACGATGATTGGACTATCCTAAATTTACAATACCCATTGTACTAGATGAATAACATCTTTATCAAGTCCTTTAAAGCGTAATGATCGTCTTCATATTAATGAATGCAGTGTTCTAAGTCAAATAATGTAATTCCAGAGATAACGTCATCTTTTAAACAAATAGTTTGGTAAAATTGCGTTTAAAAATCTGCATATCATCTTTAACGATACGAGAAAAAGCCATAGGACAATTATGTGTAAATATTTCTTAATGATGAAGTATTTACAGTTTGTGAAATCTATAGCGCAGTTCAGTTGGATTTTTTTTTTACTTAAAAACAAACTTTTAAACTGTCTGTATCTATAATATGTCTCTGGAGAACACTGAATCAAGAAAAAATAATTTTGATGATATCCTGTAAAACAAGGGACGTAAATAACGTATTTTTTGGATAAAATATAACACTTTAATCAGGGTTGAGAATGTGGCCTTAACCTTCCAGAATAACAGTCATTAGACAGGCCTAAAATGTAATAAATGTCGAATAATTATAAAATAAGAGACTCAGATTGCAAAATTGATGAACACCTCTATCGAGTTCTCTGTATCTTAAGTTAAACCTTAAAGGCAACCTACCTTATCCACTGGTAATTTTTCAAGATAGTCTTAATTTGTATCATCAGATATTCTTATAAAAAAACATCAGCATACTATACCGGGGATTTAAAAAGATATCAAATGATGAAAATCCCTATTTTCAATGACAAATATATATGTAAGTGACTGATTCAACATTTCGTTTAAGCTTTTATTTTCTCAAATTTGTTTCAGAAGAGTTCAAAAGGATAAAAAAAAAAGTGGTACACAGGTCATTTATATGTGGAACTTCAGTTATTGAAAATAAGAAAATAAAGTTCAAAACTACGTTGATGTGTTCTTGAACAAAAACTTGCTAGTGAAATCCTTTGAAGGAAATATAAGAATGTGTATTATGTTTGTCAATTTGAATCGCTGTTTTCTACGAAGTAAATATAAAAAAAGTCCACCTATTCCACGAGATATAGATTTTTTTTCTTCACAAATATTTTTTGTACTAAAGTATGCAAGTGTGTTGTTGAACTTTAATTTAGCACAAAAACCATTCATTAGTAAAGAAAAAAAATCTGTATCTTGTGGAATAGGTGGAATTTTTTTTAAAAGTACAATAAACAGATAGAATAAGAATACAAATGCAGATTCTTATGTCATCAGTATAAACGAGCGGGACTTTCTTATCATGTGATGGAGATTATTTTTGTTCTCTTTAAGTGGACCTATTCATGATCAGATAAGATTCAACGCCATCCAGAAATTGGACGCCAGTTAAAAATATTTCAGGCAGGTCATACTTTAACATTTCAGTGACTTTGCGAGAAGGGAATAATAGTTTCAGTTACAGTTCTCAAGATGTAATATAAAAAGTGTGACAAAAATAGTCAGTATACCATGTGTAAATAGAATCAGGGCATCTGCACCGGTTGTACGAGATTTCTACTGGAAATGATTCTGAATCAAGGAACACATGGATTTTGTTTTTTACATAATGGAACCAAATTTTGATTTGACATAAATATGGATTTTGTAGAACACTGAGTTCTGAAAACTTCTAAAAACTAAAGAACAGTCATCTTAAGGTATTCAATGTATAATGACCATATTTTGTATCTACTAAATGAACAGTCCTATATTTGTAATTATGGTATCATTTTGATGGTGTGAAATAAATATACTCCAACAAAGAAAAAAATAAAGATTATTCTCTAATTAATTGCAACTTGAATTTTACATTGAAGTCTATGGGCAATGCATTTGTTATTAAGATATTGTAAAATGTCATGTGAAAGGAATGTAAGAGTTATGACATATTTATGGTTCCATTATGTAAAAAACAAAATCCATGTGTTCCTTGATTCAGAATCATTTCCAGTAGAAATCTCGTACAACCGGTGCAGATGCCCTGATTCTATTTACACATGGTATACTGACTATTTTTGTCACACTTTTTATATTACATCTTGAGAACTGTAACTGAAACTATTATTCCCTTCTCGCAAAGTCACTGAAATGTTAAAGTATGACCTGCCTGAAATATTTTTAACTGGCGTCCAATTTCTGGATGGCGTTGAATCTTATCTGATCATGAATAGGTCCACTTAAAGAGAACAAAAATAATCTTCATCACATGATAAGAAAGTCCCGCTCGTTTATACTGATGACATAAGAATCTGCATTTGTATTCTTATTCTATCTGTTTATTGTACTTTTAAAAAAAATTCCACCTATTCCACAAGATACAGATTTTTTTTTCTTTGCTAATGAATGGTTTTTGTGCTAAATTAAAGTTCAACAACACACTTGCATACTTTAGTACAAAAAATATTTGTGAAGAAAAAAAATCTATATCTCGTGGAATAGGTTTTGAACTTTATTTTCTTATTTTCAATAACTGAAGTTCCACATATAAAGGACCTGTGTACCACTTTTTTTTTTTATCCTTTTGAACTCTTCTGAAACAAATTTGAGAAAGTAAAAGCTTAAACGAAATGTTGAATCAGTCACTTACATGTATATTTGTCATTGAAAATAGGGATTTTCATCATTTGATATCTTTTTAAATCCCCGGTATAGTATGCTGATGTTTTTTTTAATAAGAATATCTGATGTTTTTTTTAATAAGAATATCTGATGATACAAATTAAGACTATCTTGAAAAATTACCAGTGGATAAGGTAGGTTGCCGTTAAGGTTAAACTTAAGATACAGAGAACTCGATAGAGGTGTTCATCAATTTTGCAATCTGAGTCTCTTATTTTATAATTATTCGATATTTATAACATTTAAGGCCTGTGTAATGACTGTTATTCTGGAAGGTTAAGACCAATTTAAGACGATTATACGTCGAATAATTAACCTAATGAATAGCATTTCTTGGAATTAACCCCTAATTATTTGTTTGCTAAACATGTTTTGCTTCATAGTTGTACCTAACGATGTTTGATGTGTTTTTAAAGCTGAAATGGATAGGATGGGTAAAGGGTTTTCAAAGTAATAGATGGAAATTTCCTTTAACAATCCTTTTTCAAGAGCAACGAAACTTTATTTAGTCAGACGTGTATAGAAATGTCTGCTGTACTTGTATATGAAATATTAAGATAACGAACAGTAATCATGCTGAAAAGTACATTGAAACAATACAATTCAAGAAAAGAGCAAACACCGACCTCTAAAACATCAGGGACCCGTTTTACAAAAGAACTTACGACTAAGACCAAAAGCTTTAGTTTATTGTAAAATTTAGCAAAATTAATGATTCTGTTAAAAATTGCCTGGGTAAAAATATCCTTCGACATTCCTTTAAAAGAGATTAAAACCATTTTCAATTTAGTGTAAATTAGAAAGATATGACCAGAATTAAATTTTGGTCTTAGTCGTAAGTTCTTTTGTAAAATGGGCCCCAGAGGAGGATCCAGGTGCCATGGAATAGTAAACATCTCCCGTCAAACGGTCACACCTGTTATGATCAGGTTCACGGAAAAATCCGTAGACAATTCATTGTGAAAATAATGGCCAGACCTAACATGTACAATTTGTCCAAAAAAAAAGTCAGTCAACTTTCGACTTAATGCTAGGGACAATTTGCTGACAAGGTCATTATATCGACGATAGATTTTGCAAAATGTTGCCTTTAAATAAGACTGTTGATATCCTTGTTTCATCAACCTTTCTGTCAGTGGTTTGCCACGGTTCAGAAATTGTTCGCACGTAAAGCATGCACTTGTGCGTCGAATCAACTGGGAGACAAGAACTCTATTCGCAGGTAATAAGGGTATACTAAGTGTTACATACATAAAAATAGTTGACAGTGGAAAAGTTGAAGTAATCACGTCAATCAAAAAGTTTTGGTGTCTTTTTCTTGTAAAACTGTACATCTAAGTTAGAAATAGACGTGTCAGACTCCGTGGTACCTTTTATCTCAGGGATATATTGAATCAAAGTAGGAATGAAAGAGAATATTGTTTATAGAAAAGATTACGTCGACATATCTTATAATGCTGAATTGAAGGCCACAGCTAGAGTATGGCACGCTGATTGCATCAAAATTATTTTCTGCACAACGATCACGATTTTATACACGAGCTTGATGAAAAATATTCACGAGTAAAATAGAAATGCACGTATCGGTAAAAATTGCACATACTTTGAAAGATTTGAACACAAACATAATGAAAAATACACGAATCCGAAGTTTTTTACACGATAAAAGAGTCAGTTAAAAATGCACAAACGAAAATCAAAAATTCGAGCAAACTAGAAATTACACAGACAATTTTATTGCACATACAGCTGCGCATATCATTATTATGCACATAGCATATTCATTGTGTTCTTGGTTTTCTGTACTCTTTTATCTCTGATGTTGGATGTAATCGCGAGAAAATGGCGTTGACGATGACAATCATGCATGTTTCTTTGCTTTTTTTTATTTCTTTGCTAAAACTCGATCCGATTTCTAGCTAATGCCATTCAAACGAATAAAATGTTTTCTTGTGAAATGTGTGAGAAAATTTATAAGCTGTTTGGAGATATTATATTTTTCTTATATTGACCGAGATCCTAGCCAAAATATGGAGGTATTATATGATGCCGGACATAAATTGTGACTAGAAAGGAATCACATGTGCTATAATGCGGGTTAAAATAGTACCTTTGCAAATAATGCACTCGACTCCGAACTAAAAGTAATATTCAAAGCTAAAACACTGCAAATTCTAAATTTCTATTGATAAACAGTTCAGCTGACTATGGTCTTGTTTTTTAAAAAAAAATGATAGTTTTTTGTTTTTTTTTTTAAATAAACCATCTCTGGCCTTTGAAAATTCTCTAACTTATACAATGTATATACAACTTTGATGGAAAGTACTTGTATAAAATAAAACTAACACATGCATAATAAAACGATTAATAAAGTGGATTCTTCAAGACAATAATCGTAGAATTATTGCAAATAATAATCATTAAATTGTAGAATTTATTTTGGTACTTTTCATTTGTACTAATTATGAAATCATTTGGGCAGATTTTTTCATTAGGCATAGGAAATTATTCAATTCGCTGGATATTTTTTTTTTCAAAAATCTTAAAAAGTGGGGATTACCTGACCTTAGATATACATGTACACAGTATGTATTTAAAGTCAAACATAAAAACTATTTTATTTCTAATTACACATGTATCTTTACTTATAAAATATGAGGATATCAATTTTGGTTGGATATCTTTAGCCCACACTGTTATGAATTCCTTCCATGATATCGCATATTTTCAGTTGTACTCAATAAAAATCAAGACATTCCTAAAGGGTATAAGCGTTATCCTCATTCGTAATGGCGATTCCTCGATAAATGTTTTCACATTTAATAAAAAGGAGCAGATAAAGGGAGAATATCTATACTTTATGTGCTTTAAACACATTCGGTTTTGTGGGTTTTTTTTTTACTTAATTAAGATTTGTCCAAATGAAATAACAAAACTTTACTAAAATGATTCTGGCACCGGGAAAACATATGATTAGTGGCGGATCTGGTTCGTGGATCGATTGGAGTCGCAACATCTGAATCTACAGTATGTATTTATTAAAGTTTCAAATCGTTGGATCATAATGACAAATAAGAAATAAAACAAAGTGAATTACTAAATACATCTACGCACAATGGTTCAAATAAGAAAATAGGAATGGATATGATATAAATAAAAAGAACATAGAACGTGTTTCATCACTCCTGAAAAGTGCAAATAAATCATTACTTTATGGAGCTCGCTGTTTGGTAAATTTTTTTCCAAGATAACAGATTCTCTTTACATTTCGAATTAGTGTTTATAAAATTTTAATTATTTTCCAGACACTAAGTTTCTTGTAAAAACATATTTTTACCCAAATCTATGGCAATCGTAAAAAGAACATGACTGTATAATTATAATTAAATGAAAATAATCTTCAATAACATTCAAGGAACATATTTGATACAAGATCCACTTTAAAAAGAATATTCATGTGCATATCCAACACTTTTGATAATTCAGATTATGAGGAAAAAAGCATAATTTTTGCAATTTGTATTTTGTACGTATACATGTACAAGTAATTAAAAGGTTTGTTTTATAGCAATATTGTACATGTGTATAGCAATGGCATCAACCAGGTCTTGTTTTACTTCGAGCATGACTACGAATAAATATAAGAAAACATATGCTGAATATAAACCTCAAGAAATCTTTGTCTTACATGTATTACCGTGTGCAAATTTATTGTCAGAATCTGCGTTGAAAATAAATATATATGTGTAGCCAAGTCACAGATTATCAAATTCATGTTGTATGTCTTCTTGAATTTGGTCTTACAATATCGTTACAGTTCAGTTGAATTACAATGCTGATTTCGATAGACAATCTCATGTACCCTTAAATTCTTAGAAAATATTTCAGGCACTTGGCATCAGGAGGGACCTTCCCCCCCTCCCTCCTCCGTTTCTTTTTCCAAACATAACCTACTTCTATTGTAAATGTCCACTGAAAAGCTGGTTGCCCTCCCCCCTTTTTGTTGTAGTATTTAAATCAAAGTAATTAATTTGGTAATGTGTTTCAAAAAGAAGGTGGAAGGTGCCACCCCCCTCCCCCCAAAACACACACACACCTCCCCACACAAAATAGGATTTTCAAGTTTGGACACTTTTACTTTTTTTTCCTTGGCAAGTTTTTTTTTTCAGGTAAGTTGTCAAAAAGAAAAAAATTCTGCCCCCCCCCCCTACTTTCAAATGCGATACTAGTGCCTGCATTTTATAATTTTAAATTTTCTTAATTCCTTTATATGCATTTTACCTATTCAAAATAGACTACATTTTAAAAAACAACATAAATTAAGCTTTAAATCACATAGGTAAAACGACTGTAAAATTTTTGTACATTTTCATGGAGCTTTATGAAATCACCACACTTGCTTAAAAGTTAAGACTACGTGTACTACTTTGTTACATACATGTACAAATATCAAAAGTGAGTTATGTTTAACAATATTAAAATTAAAATTGCACAATTGTATGGTCGATTTTCTTTTCTGTTCACTTCCAAAATATTTTCGGTCAAATTCCACAACCCAGATGATCGCAACATTGCTTCAAATTCTTTGTATGAATTGCTAGTAATCTTGAATCAAAAGGTATTATTGGTGTGTCCAATAGCTATAAATCGATTAGCGTACAGGTGTCTTTCGTTCAAGAACCAGCTGGGAGGGATCTCTGTATGAAAAGGTCACGAATGCACATCCTTGATTATTATCAAAAGTATACACAGTGGGTGATGGAGGAGAAGAGTTTGATGTTAACTCCTGTATCATATCACATGTTGTTTTTATTTATTTTTATTAAGGCCTGTTTTATGTATTTGTTTTAAACTTTCAAAAGAAATTGCTGTATAAAGGAATGACATACTTAAAAAATCTAACAATTAAACACACATTTGGTAATATGCATCCCCCTTTTTACGTTATCTATACCAGTGATTTTTAATCATAGGTGTTCAAATACTACTAAGATTGTGTGGCCCTGTCAATTTATCTACATGTATAATATACATTGTACATATTCTTTAGAGTCTAGCGAAATTTTAAAAGACTGAATCTTTTTTTAAAAGTTACTCATCCTTTTGTATTCATAATATGTTTCAAGCATCCAAGCCACATTGAGTTGTTCTCTAATGAATATTAATGAAATGTGTGCAATGAGCATGCGCTGCATATTATGTTGATGTTGTATTCTCACTCGTGCAGTTTTCGTTTTTACGTTTGTGTAATTTTGTCACTATATTGTGTAAATATTTTGGTAATTGTGCAGTTTTTCTATAGTGTGTGTGTAAATTTCAATAATTTCGTGTGTATTTTCCTCACTTTGTGTAAGTTTTTACTTACTCGTGTAATTTTTGTTTAAGCTCGTGCAGAAAATAATTTTGATGCAATCGGCGTGCCATACAAGAGACTCTTCTTTTAATGTAGAAGCTTTTGAATGAATTTTGCTTTATTTGAATACAAAAAAAAGTCTGCCAATAACAGGGCGTATGTGGTTCTTACAGACATTCAGACAGACTTGATCTCCAATAACTACAGATATTGTTAGTAATAAATTCAAGCATCTTTTTTATACCAATTTCGGAGTATTTGTGCTTAAAATCAGAATGTTTTAACAAAACAATTTTGCAAATGACCAATGGCAAGATAGTAAACTGACGAGTTTCATTTTTATTGAAAACGCAGCTGTCAATAATGTCAAAAAGCCTGGATTCATTATTCTTCAAAATTGGACATTTTGCTAGGCAATGGTTATGTGGCAATGATTTCGGTCTTAACATTGGATTAAGAGCACCAAGACTTTTCAACCGTTTTAGCTAGTGTGACAAGACCTTTTTTTTCAAAAACAAAGGATCGTACTCTTTAAAATTGTTAAAATCAGGGTCATAGCGGTAACGATAGTACAAAATAAGGGGTCAAAATATTATTGAGAATTTTTTGGAAACCAATCTCAAAACTTTAATCAAAAAAAAAAAAAAAAAAAAAAAAAAAAAGAACAGCGTATGTACTCAAAGTCAAAATCATAGTAAAACACAAACATCTACATGTACTGGTATAACGAGGCAGGAGAACTATAGTCTTAACAGAAGTTAAGTATTTATTGCCTCAGTTGATGCAAGGAAATATCATGGGTCTTGAAATCTTGAAAAAAAAAATAAAATCCTCAGAGCTATACTTCTTTTTCTCAGAGGTTATACATGTAGATCTTGCAACATTCATGAAACCCCATATTTTATTTCTTAAGTATTCAACAGGAAGTCTGTAGCTAAAGAAATGTCCGAGTCTCTTTAAAAATAACTTTCAAACGAGTGATGCACTTTAGCAGCATTTACAGCTCTCTCTCTCTCTCTCTCTCTCTCTCTCTCTCTCTCTCTCTGTAAGCAAAAATAATGGACTTCATATTTATTGCATGGATGGATAATTCTATTTTCCGTCCATGCAATAAATATAACATCTATAAAATTATAATTATTGAAGACTAGTTGATGTATATGTGTGTGTTATTATCAAACCTATCTTTACTTTTGATATTGACGGTCGAGTAAGCAAGTGCGTCTTTCCCTTACCAACTTTTCCATCACTGCACATAATATGAAGTCAGCAGCTAAGACATTCCGTAGATTTGCGCACGATGCTCGGATTTCAAAAACAGTTACACAGCCCTATTGTCATGAATGACACAGATGACAAAACAAGGCAAGTATTTTAAGAATCTTTACCTGTTATTATAATAATTATATGGTGGCCTGCTACATGTACCTTTAAAAAGCTTATTATTGGAAGAATTTCTTTTATTTTATATTTTTTCTCACGTCATGGATGAATTCATTGACATATATATATTTTTTTTAAAAATCATGAAAAAGGCACCTAAGAGACCTTAAAATAAGTAAAATGAATATGTTTCATTTTTCATTTAAAGTTTTTCAATAAAAATTAATATATAGAATGTTTCTGTAGCAAGTTTAGTTGAAACATTTTATACAATGTGAAAAAGAAACGCTGCAAAAAATTTAAAAGTTGGTCACTGTGACCTACTTTCAGGTACTATTTCCCCAAGGCCACAACACGCATCTATCGACTTGCTTGAATAATTTTAACATCCGCAGCATCAATGTGACATATTTATCAAATTTTATCTTTATTATCATAAGTATCATATACTATAGTGGACTTCTTTTGCATTGATACATCCCAAACTCCATGATGCATCAATTAAATAGGCTTGGTTGACCCAGCAGATCACATAGTTGAAATAAAAGAGGTTACAATACTTTAAAATGTAAAAATAATAAACAGTAAAATTCAGAAAGAAATGCCTAATCTGATAAATTTAGTTGACCCCAAACATCTTGGTATCAAAAACATTTAGCTAAAATGTTTTGAACATGAACAGCCATAAACTTCAGTAAGAAGGTCACTATGATCTATTTTATGCCAAACCCTGAAGTCTTAAGAATCCGATTTGGGTTTTTTGTGTGTGTATGTGTGAAAACTACAACAAAAAAATCTCAAATTTTATATCATAGGAAACTTACATTGACTTCAGTGTACATGCCAAGTTTCAAGAACATCTATCGTCTGAGTATTTTAGGGACCATCAAGAAAATTTTACAAACACTACAATTATAGACATTTTTCTCAAAATAAAATTTATGATGAGTATTACTGTATTGTACAATATATGTAAGTAAACAAAATTCCATTGTCTGGTTTCCAAAGGGGGCATCTCAAAATGTAAAAAAAAAACAAAAAAACGAAATTTTCCTGTTTTTAAGGACTACAAAATACGACATATACGAAAATTTATGAAAAAAAAAATTATCAGAAACTAAATGTAAGATTTTCAAATTCCTTTCTTTAAAATTTCAACATCTTAATAAATATACTATTTTATTTATAACATTTTTATGCACCCCTCTTGGAGAAATTTAGTTTAACATCATAAACACACTATGACAACGTCAATCAACCTATCAGTTAAAAAATCATAAAAAAAAAAAAAATAGGTCCTTAAAATAGTTCATAGACTTTGAAGCCTGTGGATTCCTTTCTTTTGTTTAACTTGATAAATTATGTGAAAATAGTTGCTTTATAACTAAATACGCCTGATTTTACTATGATGTACGAAGTAAAGTTAATTGCATTAAATGACAAAGTATTAAACAAACTGAAAATGAATACATTTAAAATTCAAAAAGTAGGTCAATGTGACCCACTTTAGTATAATTTGGAAGATACAATTTTATCCTTCCTGAATTCAATCCTATATAACTGTTAAAGGACAAGGTATGGTAACAGCTGAAGTTGGCCCCTTACTTTATGTAAAAAAATTATTTAAAAAAAATCAAGAAACAGTTAAAATGGTGATAGTTCGCATTTAAGAACTTGAATTGTTGCTTGTTTCAAAACAAGCAATAATCATAATTCAAAGAGTACAGGGAGACCACAAGAGGGTGCTAAAGTTGGACATTTTCCCGAACTCCTCAATTCTGATGGAATTTTGTTAAAATTGAGATACTTTTCACTTTGGGAAACATAGAGCACAAGCTTTCCTATCTGGGATTTTTACACACAAGAAGCATCTAATACTACTGCGTGAAATATATAAATTTGGTAGATAGGCAAGCTTGTGCTCTGTGTTTTCTGAAACAAAATGTGCTATAATATTGATAAAAATGTGCATAAAAATGAGAAAATTCGGAAATTGACATATTTTGTGACCTTCGTGTACCCCATAACTTAAAATCAACACTCATTTTGTAAGAGGGATGACAACAGGCTTATGATGATGACCTATTGTATTGTACACCACAATCGTACACCACAATTCAGGGGCCAAAAAGGGGTCTTAGCCTATCTTGTCCTTTCTTTTTTAAATCTCTTTTTACAGTTATTGAATGATACACACACATTAAAACTGATACAGATGATAATATCACTTATAATGAACCGAACATTTCTCTGTTTTAAAGAAGTTCTGAATCCCAACAATGTGTAAAGAAAAAATATTTATTTTCATAGAAAACAAGCCAATACAATCTGGTAAATCTTAAACAATTTATTAGAAATACATTACTTCCGATTTTCCTGAACATTTTTTTTTCATATTGTGTAAAAATCAATGTACAGACCAGTTCTGGAAATTTTTGGTCACAACATGTACAACACAGTCAAATGGAAACAGAACAGAATGTGTCTAAATTTAAATAATACAGAACATGAACTACCTGCAATGAGATTTATTTAAGCTTAATTTCTTCGCCTCTAAATTCCCACTATTAACATATCCTCTGCTTTTATTGTACTATAATTTTTCCCCGTCAATATAATAATCTGCAAGAAATGTTCCAACTTCTTCAAAGTTCTGCTTTAAAAAATTCCAGTTTTGTAATCATTCATATATTTCAGCATTTATTAGTACTTTCAAGAATTTCTTTGTCAACTTACATAAATTTTGATGTAAAAATGTACAATTAAGATTTTCTTTGTTCTGTTTTGAAATTACCATAAACATTTGAAATAAAAACAAATGACACTGTTTGTATTTTGTCAGTAAAAACGATTTCATAGTGGTCTCAATTCTACCTTATGCTGCAAAATCAGACAAAATTGCTTTCATAACAAATATTTCTCTCATTTTTATTAAACATATACATGACTCATTTTCTTCCAACGGAAACAACGTTTAGTCAAACACATACCACAAGAAAAAAAATCTTAAAAGGAAGCTTGAGAACTTTATTAAAAATATTTTTTTTATATTTTTAACCAACTTCCGTTTTTAAAATCAGAAAAAAAAAATATAATATACCTATTATAAAAATAGATATTACAGATATCAAATCATACAAACACAGAAGTATTCTTTGACTAAAGAGGGAATAAATATTTGAATTCACATAGTGAGATATCAAAAAAAAAAACTAATTTCTGAAAAACAAGAGCGGTAAACAGTTTGATCGCAAAGAATCTAATTCATTCTGATTTTCTCACCTTATAACATTTTGTAATCTCGGAAAATTACTGTTTATCCAGCATGTAATCTCTATATAATCATTGTTATTTGAGCTGATATCTTCTAAGGTGGGTTATGGTCCCAGGCTCTAATATCATCATTAACACAATAAGGTTGTCGTTATTTTGATGCATATTTCTTCTTGCCTGCCTCATTAATTTCACAAACATGCTATAAAAAAGAGAAATGCATATCAATTCTAAAGAAATAAAACATAAAATACTAATTCATGTAAATTTAAATTAAATCCATCTGTTTAAGGTCAGGTTCCTAAACATGTACTTTAAAATGATAATTATTGAAATTCAAAGAAAGAGACTGCAACAGTTGCATACTTCCAATTTCAATTGTCTTAAAACATACATGTCATAATAATTCTGTTGATTTTATACAGTGAAAACTGTCTAATCAGACACCTGTGTAATCTTTTTTATTGTAAATCAATTCCAGCCTTTATTTTCATTCCTATTTTACTATTTTCCATGTTCGCTACACTGTGCAATCTGACACCCTGTCTATTCCAACACAAAATGTCTCCCAGTGTATGTCAGAGTAGACATATTTCACTGTAATATTAACTATAATACTTTCATTAAATGAATCACTGTGTTAGCTGGATATCATTACTTACATTAAGATCTCTGAAGTATTCGTTGTAGTCTAAGGCATACCCCACGATGAAAATATCAGGGATTTCAAACCCAGTGTCTGAAATTTAAACATACCCCACAATGAAACTACATGTATCAGGGATTTCATGTAAGATTTCATTTGCCAAAGCTCCGGGATAAAAACACACAATTTGTTGGATAAAAAATCATAACCAGCCACAAACCATAGGAGATCCTATATATATTTTATAAACTGTGTTGCCAAAGTCACAACATGCGTCATAAACACATTGATCCCCCTGATGTCACACTTAAATTTTGCAGAATTTGAAGTCATTTTTTAGGGACATTAGTTGTCTTTTCTTACAATGAACGAAAGAAAATTAGATCATAATTAGGAATGAATTTAATATGTACCCAATTTATATGGTATAAACTGGGTTGGAGCATTTTATGCTTTTTTATAAACCACTTCACAGTTCATGAACTGTAAACTGTCCCAACCCATTTTGGTAGCTATTAAATGCATTCTTTAAATGTTAAAATTTAGACTGCACTTTTCAAAGCAACAATATTTAATAGCATTATGGAAATATAAAAATATGCTTAGACATGTATATAAAGACATGATATTATATATGTTACTATGTGGACTTATAATAAATTGTAACTAATCTGAACAAAAATGATACAGTGATAAGATGTTTGATAATTAAAAGTTTATAACCACATTAAGCACATGACCAGATCACATGACATCAGGTAACCAGTCACATGACATGTACAGGTAACTCTCGATACCTCGAAGTCCGCGGGACCAAGGAAAAACTTCAAAAGATCAAGAGTTCGAGTTTTCAAGAGTCCGGAATTTTCCAGGTTTGTTGACAGTTTTTAAAATTAGTCTTACCGTATATAATGATTTTCATGCAGTGATAACCTTTTACACATGGTTTTATAAACCAATGATATTTTTTCGTAATTTAGATGAATATTTCATTAAACTGAGTAAAGCAAAAAATGTATATCATCATTTCATGTATAATTATTTAGTTTTGTAATACGGACATCATACTACGCATTTGTTACACGAAAACGACTTTTTACAGCATTGTACATAGCACTGACTATTCCAAACATGATCATTGAACGCAGTTCTGTAAGTGTATGTCCAATAATAGTCGCCATATTGACATTAAGGCTGTTTCTGCTTTTTCATATTTCGTTTAACTTTGACACGTACTGACTCGAAATAAAACTTAAATTAGTGTTTCGTCTTTTAATCAATTACTACTTTTCACTGACACTGGGTCTCTAAATTATCGTAAGACAGTCGATGATAATTTTTTTTAATAGCATATAGGCAAAAAAAAAATTAATTATAAATCAATTATCACCTTGCAGCATAGTCTCACCTGAATAAACCTCCCGTTCCTCGGGACCCGCGTCTTCTGCCTGGGGCCATTTTAAATGTCCAGGTAAAGGTGCTAATTATATAACCTTGTATACACAAAGCCACTTCGAGGTATCGAGGGTAAATTATAATAGAATATGCATAGCAGGACTGCATTTTGATTTGGGGGATCAAGGGTTTCGAGAGATCAAGAGTTCGAGAAATGAAGAGTAAATTTGCTTAGTTATATAAGGGAAAATTTGCCCAGGGACCGAAGATTCACTTCAAGCGATCCAGAACTTCGAAGTTCGAGCCATCAAGAGTTACCTGTACTTACAATCAGGTTTATATCCAGAACTCCTTGTTGTTCTCTTCACAAGCATACTGAAAATAAAACATTCAAAAATTACATTCTCATAAACAATCATCATCATCTAAAAACTTTGGAGCTTCATACTGATATTGAAAATATTAAATTTAATCATTACAATCAAATAAACAAGACGTTTATATCATTAAAGGAACTTCAGAGCTTCAGCACATGACAATAAATACCTGATGAAGGATGTTACATGTATGTGTTGTCTTTTTTTATATAATAACCTATCATGTTAGTTTCATGTTCCATAACAGAGTAAGCCTGTGAGCAACTGATTATTGAGGATGTTATTGCCCATATGGTGAGTAAGCATTTTATCGGACCTTTTCCAGAACCAGATCTTGATTTGGTTCTACTATTAAATACACTCTCATTTCACTGCTTTCTTCCTACAAAACATTTTGAAGACCCAGAACCATGTGGATGATACGCTCCTCCAGGGCACCTGATCCCACCTCTAAATTTTGAGGTCTGTGTTTATTCTGCTCCAAATTTGTATCGTTTTATTGGACTTTCAAGATTGAATACTGTTCGTTATCTTCATATTCCTTAAAAGTATGAAAATTCCTTCAACATCTATAATTACATTTTCCTTTTATGTATCGAGAGTAGCAGGTTTTCGTCCATATCTTATTAAATCCTACTGATACACTATGTATTATACACAATAAGCAGCTAAATATTCAATAACTTTCCTCCTGAAATGAGAATATAGAAGACAGTTTCTGATTTTTTTCTGCTACTTTGGGTTAAAATATTTCACGATATGAACTTTCAACGTTGGTAAAGTACACTTTCTGTAATTTTACGATAGAAAAATATAATTTAAAATAAGGTTTAAAATGTTATTTTCAAGTCAACCCTGTTTTACATTTTGTAACATTTCATACCTGGCTACTTTTATACACTCTGGTTTCATATTTCTTACATGGCTACTTCTATACTCTTGGGTTTCATATTTCTTACCTGGCTTCTTTTAAACACTTGAGTTTCATATTTCTTACATGGCTTCTTTTATACACTTGGGTTTCATAATTTTTACATGTACATGGCTTCTTTGATACACTTGGGTTTTACATTTCACACATGGCTTCTTTTATTCACTTGGGTTTTACATAACATACCTGGCTACTTTTATACACTTGGGTTTTACATTTCTTACCTGGCTACTTTTATACACTTGGGTTTTACATTTCTTACCTGGCTACTTTTATACACTTAGGTTTTTTACATTACATATCTAGCTACTTTTATATCATACATTTATTTTTACATTTTGTAACAATACATACCTGGCTACTTTTATACACTTGGGTTTTATATTCTGTTACATTACATACCTGGCTACTTTTATACACTTGGGTTTGACGTTCTGTTACATTACATACATGTACCTGGCTACCTTGATATACTTTGGTTTTATATTCTGTTACATTTCCTACCTGACTACCTTGATATACTTTGGTTTTATATTCTGTTACATTATATACCTGGCTACTTTTATACACTTGGGTTTTATATTCTGTTACATTACATACCTGGCTACTTTTATACACTTGGGTTTTATATTCTGTTACATTACATACCTGGCTACTTTGATACACTTGGGTTTGACATTCTGTAACAGAGCCAGTAACTTCTGCATGGTTTTCCCCGTGTCTATAATATCCTCCACAACCAAAACATTCTGAAAACAATGGCAAAATTTCTAGAACTTTATCTATCAAATAGTCTATCTATAAAAGCTTTATATTCTATACAAACGCAAATGTTCATAAAACTACTTATCAACCATGTTTAAAGATGTATTCTCTTATAGGGTCAGTGCAAGTGCAACGGCAATGATCATGTTACAAATGATACTTTAAATTACTTGTAAACAATAGTTGCAACATTTGAAGCCAGTTGTGCATCTGAGCAGGATTGCTGTCTCATTATTTAGACATGAAATAATATCTTACACATTACAAGAGGAGAACGTAGAGGTTATAACTAGTAATCTGGACATTTTCTTTATCTTAATTTATAGAGAAACAGTTCATTAATAAAAAAATGGAGTCATCATGCATGCTTCAGTTGTCTTATTTATTTCATAATGGACTACAAAATAACACAGGTACGGACTGTTTTGGTGGTTACCATGGTTTGATGTTCAAAAAAAAAACAACAAAATTGACCTCAGCTTAGCATCAGTCAATATTGATATTTTTCTGGTAAATATCAAACCCAATTAACCATCTAGAGAGTCCATAATTGCATGAGTCCTTAATTAAAGGATAGCTAATCTAATCAACAGTTAGTCTTCAACCTGAATCAATGAATTGTCATTAAATTTTAATTTAGTCATTTCTAGAAGTGAAATAATCTTTCCAAGATTTTTCTTTTTAACAATTCTTACAAATTTATGACTCCAGTCAGTCAAAATTAGTTCTACAGTCAAAAAAATTTATATTGTAGGGCAATGGACACATCATTTTGGTTCTTAACAAATGTAATTTTTTGTATCCAATAAGTCCATAATAAGTTCACATAATACTTGACTTTAAGTATAAATTCATTACAAGCATGTTCAACATAACCATGTTTTACTGTAATAATCCAAGCTTTAAATTAAATGTTTACTGGACAGGAGACACACTTTGGATTTCATAAATTGAAATAATTTTTAACTCAAAAGTAATTTTTTTTTTTTCATTTTAACAATAACACTAGTTCAGTTGCCCCTGATTTTAACAATAAGACAAATTCAGTAGTCCCTGATTTTAACAATAAGACTAATTCAGTAGTCCCTGATTTTAACAATAACACCAATTCAGTAGCCCCTGATTTTTACAATAACACCAATTCAGTAGCCCTGATTTTAACAATTACACTAATTCAGTAGCCCCTGATTTTAACAATAACACTAATTCAGTAGCCTCTGCAAGCCACAGTAGTCAGAGCATTTGCTCTAGTGTTGCAGAGTAAGGAGTTGATCCTTAAATCACAGGTTCAAATCCACTGCGGAACGTGGAGACTGGTCCTTCGTATGATACCATCTAAACCGAGGTCCTATGTTGCAGCAGGTACTGACATCAAATATATCTCTCACTGCTAAAAGCCTTAAGTACAAGTGGTGGCATATCAATATAATTGAAAAATTCTACAAGGGACATTAAACAAAAGAAACAAACTAATCCAGTCATAAATTAAATGTTTGCATGTCAGATGACTTTAGTTACCTTTCCCTTAAGGTTTTTCAGATTTATGACTTCTGGATCAATTATGCCTAATCAAGTAATAAATTAAATGTTTGTTGTAAGACAACTCACCTTGCCCTTAAGGTTTTTCAGATTATCTCCTCCAATGACCTCTATTTGTCCAGAGGACTGATCATCCTAAAAATAGGTAATTTATACAATTAATCAGAATAGGACACTAAGGCCTAGTAAAAAAAATTGTTTATGGTTACTCAACTTACCCAATTTTATGCAATCTAGAAAAAAAATTATTTCATTTTAAAATCTGGAAATTGCAAGTCAGTGCATTTCCTTCAAGCATAACAGATTATAGTTTGTAAAGTAACATTTCAGAGCTGTCTGGTATAGGTATGAATACATGGTTAAAAAAGATTTTATTGCTAGAACAAGAGGCCCAAGGGCCTTAACGGTCACCTGAGTATGATAAAACAATTTCAAGGATGCATAGAGTATGAAATGAACTGAAAGGTGAAGCTTTGTTGCCCAAAAGCAAGAAAAAATAGGGTGATCATGATCAACAAAATAATTGGTCTTAATATTCATTAACAGTTCATCAATTAGGTTTTAATCTGTTCCCCATTTATCACTATCACTATACAGTATATTAACAAATTATCAATGCTTCTGTACTATTTTAATCCTTTATTAAAATCTCTTACATTGGCATCTCTTGGTCTTTGATGAATATTTAATAAGACATGTTTTTTTTGTCTCATTTTTATTTATCTACTACTTACAAGTCTATCTGATCATTAAAACTATGAAAGTACTTTTTGTATTGTACAATAAAAGTTTTTGCATAATTCTCTTATTCTATTTACCTTTCAAGTACATTATTTACAGTGATAAATTACCAAAAGTTAATGGCAAAGGGGAATAACTCCTCTCAGTAGAATACAAACTAATAGAGCCCTGGCCAGGACCAGAACACTTGATCAAATGGTCCAGATGTTCAAAAATCTGGTAAAAATTCCCTTCCTTATAAAAACTTTTACTTTGTTTGCCTCAGATATGCCCAGGTGCGGAGAAGATTTTTAAATAAATAATGCATTTTTACTACAGATTCACTATATTATCAATAGAGCCCACCCCCCCACCCCCCACCCCCAAAACACCAGAGCTTCTGACCCTGGGACCATATGTTTGCTCATCATCACTTTGTTTATCTGCTTAACACTAAGGAGCAAACAGGATTATTTAATAGAATTAATGCATTTTCACTAAATTATCAAGAGCCCCACCCTCACACCAGCACATCTGACCCAGGGGTCATGAAATTCACTACTCTGGAAGAAGCACACTTGCTCATCATAACTATACACTTAGCTTCTTTGCTTTTTTAACCAGAAGAAGAAAAGAATATTTTCAAAGATATTTTGCTTTTTCACTTTATAATCAATAGAAGCCCCCCCCCCCCCCCCCCCCCACCAGAACCCTTAAACCTGGGGTCATAAAATTCACAATTTTGGAAGAGGCATCCTTGTGTATCATAACAATGTACTTTAGCCTGTTTAAGCAATACCCAGGGGCAGAGAAGAAGATTTTCAAAGAAATAATTCACCTTCACTATAGGATCTATATAGCCCCACCCTAGCACCAGAATTCCTGTCCCCGGGGCCATGAATTTCACAATTTTGGAAGAGGCATCCTTGCTTATCATAACAATGTACTTAGTTTGTTTAAATACCCTGCGAGATGATATTCATGATTTAAAGAACTTTTATGAGTTGTTCATCATTGTTCATGAATGCTCATAAAAGATTCATAACAGCTTCATAAAAGTAGTTCATGAATTTAATTCATGAACACATTCATATTGAAAAAATTTATACTTCATGAACAATGATGAACCTTCATGAAATTCGAAAATCTTCAACATTACACAGCAACACAAGTTTCATGATTATTCATGACTCAATACAAATTAAATTCTATGATTCAAATTTATTGATATTGAATTTTTAAAGTACAATTTTAATTAACTGAGTGGTCTCCATTGGTAATTGCTTAACATTACATGTATTACATGTTACAACACTGTTCAATGTTGAAATGAAAAGACTAATTAGATTGTAGAAAAGCTTGCTGGAGCTTTTTTTTTGGACATCATTATAGACTATCAGTTGCAAATCAGGGAATTTACATAAATTTAAGTCTTAAAATGCAAAATATGTATACAATTGTGGTACATACACATTAACATGAATTGTATTTTCTCATGTCCATTTAAGAAATACATGAATCATCAATGTTTTCAAGTAATGATAACCATCACTCACAGTCCATTATGTTAAAAAAAATACTATTTGATGCCTAAAACTTATAATTTATTATTTAAAAAAAGCCTCTATGCCTATTGCAACATTTTTGTTCATGGGCATAAATGATTCTAAAATTTACAATATATATATATATATATATATATATATATATATATATATATATATATATATATATATATATATATATATATATATATATATATATATATATATATATATATATATATATATAAGGTAACATCTTAAAGTAGAAAATAAAAATTGTGAGGTTAATAAACATGTTGCCGATCATCTGAAAAGATATCATATTAGTCTTGTCTATGATGTCAGTTTCAAATTGTGTGCTTGCATGAGAAGATCCAGAACAACTTGGTTCCATAAGAATCATACTCCTGTCAATTCTCCTTCACTGATAAACATAGCTGATTCTTGCCGCTGCCTTTTGGAATATTTCAGTTCTATAGTTGTTTCTTTGTTAGACCTGTAATAATTGTACGCTCTTAATGAAAGTTATATTTTAAATGAATAGCCATTGACAAAACAAAAACAAAAACAAACAAAACATTCAGCAACTATCTGCATAGTTTCATACGTCTAGTATGCCTGTGATGACTTAAGTTTCAATATATGTGAATAATTTTGATGTATAAATAGAAACACAATTGTTTTCCCTGAATTCAATAAGTTAGATAATTAAACTAGAAATATGTCCATAGGACATGAATGCCCCGCCGAGGGTATATTAGTAATGCAACATTTTAACACAAATTGAGAAAAGTGAGGTCAAGGTCAAAGGAAAGGTCTAGGTGAAAAAATATTGATGCAGTTGAATAGCTCTCATCAGTATGTATCAGCATATGAAGTTTGTTAAAAATATCTTGAATGGTTTCATTAAAACTGAGCTAAACACTAATTTAAGAAAAGTGAGGTCAAGGTCAAAAGAAAGGTCAAGGTCAAAAAACATTGATGCAGTTGAATAGCTTACATCAGTATGTATCAACAAATGAAGTTTGATTACATTATCTTGAATGGTATCTTTAAAACTCAGCTAAACACCAATTTAAGAAAAGTGAGGTCAAGGTCAAAAGAAAGGGCAAGGTCAAAAAATGTTGATGCAGTTGATTAGCTTACATCAGTATGCATCAAAATATGAAGTTTGATTACACTACCTTGAATGGTATCTTTTAAACTGAGCTAAACACTAATTTAAGAAAAGTGAGGTCAAGGTCAAAAGAAAGGTCAAGGTCAAAAAACGTTGATGCAGTTGAATAGCTTACATCAGTATGTATCAACAAATGAAGTTTGATTACATTATCTTGAATGGTATCTTTAAAACTCAACTAAACACCAATTTAAGAAAAGTGAGGTCAAGGTCAAAAGAAAGGGCAAGGTCAAAAAATGTTGATGCAGTTGAATAGCTTACATCAGTATGCATCAACATATGAAGTTTGATTACACTACCTTGAATGGTATCTTTAAAACTGAGCTAAACACTAATTTAAGAAAAGTGAGGTCAAGGTCAAAGGAAAGGTCAAGGTCAAAAAATGTTGATACAGTTGCATAGCTCTCATCAATATCTATCAGCATATGAAGTTTGATAAAAATATCTTGAATGGTATCTTTGAAACTGAGCTTTGAACAGAGCTAAACGCAAAGTGTGACGGAAGGACAGACGGAAGGACGGAAGGACAGAAGGACGGAAGTACGGAAGGACGGAAGACGGACATGACAAACACTATATGCCCCGGCCATATTCATGGCGGGGCATAAAAAAATATTTAAGTTTAAATACTATATAAAAATATTTCCACATAATATCTGTCCTTTTTGCCTACTAAGTAATCTGTGAGGACACGGATTGTGTCAAACTCTGTTAACTAACAACACTATATATAATTTTAAATCGTATTTTATCTCCCTCTTGTTTCATTCTTGAGAAAAAAGCAAATGCCTTGCCAATCTCATTTTGAAATTCGAACAAACCAAACAATAAATAGGGCCATAAAAATATAATTAATTCAAGAACATTTGAAACAACAACCTTGTAGGTTGTGCACACGATATCCATCCCCCGATTTTAACATCAGTGAACATTTATAAAAAAGATGAAAACTTACTCAATGACACGTTGTGAGCTGATGAATGCAGGCGGAACAGTGCTGGTCCTTCTGTGGATGTTGTTTGCATGGTGTGCATTTAAAATATAACCTCCAATGCAGTGTATATTGTAAATTCTGAAGTTTACAAACTTCTATCGCTCACCGAAAAAGGCCGCCATCTTTTAAGCGGGTGGCGAGGCAATTCGTATCTATAATTTTTTACACCCCTTTTTATTCAAAGATTTTTTTTAAAGTTTGTTGAAACGTTGGCATAAATATATTGAAAAAAAAGTAAAACTTTATTTCATAGTACCAGTCCACGTATAACTAGGCCTATTTATTCATCATTTTTTATCAAGGTACCCCAAACAAGAATACATTGGCGGCCAATTAATATTACGGGTATGATTTGAATCGCAACCTCAATCGTTTTTATAAAACGTCGTTTGATTGGACGCTTCTGGTAGCTGATTTATAACATCATTACTGATTAGTTAAGCAGTAACGCGAGCGCCAAATTTTCAATAGAAGAGGTGTAATATGCATTGTCAGAAGACTGTCGATAGATCTAGATTCTGTCGACATTTTTTTAGTGGGTTGTTAATTATTATATTCATAGAAAGGAAGGACTGCAATACAGAAAGCATGTGGTAAGAACATAATTTTTTAATTATTTTGGTTCCAAATTTGTTGATTAGCACTTGTTGCATGCATGCCAAACAAACTTGATTTTAAAAAAAATATAACTCGGAAAGAAATATAATTTAAGTTATTGTTAAATGAAATGAATTTAATGATATGTATTTCAAAAATTAAAAAACTTGTGTGTGTTGGTCTCAGAATATTTTTTTTTAAATTTTATAATAAAAAATGGAAAGGGGGGGGGGACATACATACCCCTGTGTGTCCATGGTCTAGCTCAAATTGAAGAAAAAAAGGAAACTTGATTCTAAATTGAAACTAAAATCATTTTTAAATTTTCTTTACAGATTAGAACAAATTGACTTTGACTCGTCCCTGAGGATTCCTGACTCTTTAAAAATTAAAGACCAAGTGTTCTGTATAAAAGACAGGTAATTCCTACATGTATATTTTTTTCTGGCCTCCAGTTGCAGCATCACAACAATTCCCATATTATTTAAAAGTATCCTGTTCCTTGTAATATTTATTTCTATTTGGCATATCATTTATATACATGTATATGTATTTTCAGGGAGAGTGAAATGGAAAACAAGGCCTATTGTAAAAGAGCATAAGAAAAAAATTACCACATCATGATTTAAAGGACAGATTTCAATTTTGGATGAATTAGTGAGTGATCCAGCAGACACCCATAGAGAAAAAATCATTTTTGGAATGTCAAGAAGCAAAGTTGACAGGGATAACAAATGCACCACAGGCATCTGACTTAATTGAACGTGCCAAAAGAACACAAGCGTTGTTTAAGATTCTGAAACTGATCCAGGTTGTACATGTATTTGTTTTAGAGTGTGTTGGCTTAAAGCTGTATACATTCATAAATTCAATGAATTAATACATAGCATTTAGTTTAGATATTGTAGTCATAATTTATATATTATCAAATTTTGAATAGAATATTTATGTACATGTATTTTGAGGGTACTCACAGTAATTTGGCCTTCTGTCAAATTATGTAATTCAAGAATAATATTCTTAAAAAGTTCTTGAAATGTTCATGAAAGATCATAAAATTGGACACTATGATTTCATGAATTCTATAAGCAAGTTCATGAATTTTCAAGAGTAGTAAGTAGTTCATGAACAACCCACTATTCATGAATATTCTTTAACTTGGTTTTCATGAATAAAATTCATGAAATCATGAGTGTCCAATTTTAACTTCATAGGATCTTCATGAATATTTCATGAGCTGATTCAAGAATATAATTCATGAACTTTTCTTAAAAGTTCAAGAATTATTCTTGATACTCTCGCAGGGGCAATACCCAGGTGCAGAGAAAAAGATTTTTAAAGAATTAAAACATTTTCACTTTATAATCAATAGAGCCCCGCCCTAACACCAGAACCCCTGATCCAGGGGCCACAAATTTCACAATTTTGAAAGAGGCATCCTTGATTATCATAACTATGTATTTAATGTGTTTCAATAATACCCAAAAGTAGAGAAGAAGATTTTCAAAGGATTAATGCATTTTCACTTAATAATCAATAGAGCCCCACCCTAACACCAGAACCCCTGACCCAGGGGCCATGAAATTCACAATTTTGAAAGAGGCACTCTTGCTCATCATAACAATGTACTTAGTTACTGAATTTAATACCCAGGAGCAGAGAAGAAGATTTTCAAAGGATTAATGCATTTTCACTTTATAATCAATAGAGCCCCGCCCTAACACCAGAACCCCTGCCCCTGGGGCCATGAATTTCACAATTTTGAAAGAGTCACTCTTACTCATCATAACTATATACTTAGTTAGTTTATTTAATACCCAGGAGCAGAGAAGAAGATTTTCAAAGAAATAATGCACTTTCACTATATGATCTATATAGCCCCGCCCTAGCACCAGAACCCCTGACCCTGGGGCCATGAATTTCACAATTTTGGTACAGGGCTCAATGCTTATTACAATGATGCCAACAGTTTGACTGCTTGATGTTCAGGAGTAAAGAAGAAGATTTTTAAAGATTGCATTAATTTTGATGGTTTTAGCCCTACCCCTCAGGCCCCAGGGGGGCAGGGACCATGAAATTCACAACTTTTGTTCCCCTTCACCCATAGATGCTATATGCCAAATTTAGTTGAAATTGGTTGAGCGGTTTCAGAGAAGAAGCTAAAAATGTTCAAATGTTAACGCACATCGCACGACGCACGTCGCACGCCGACGGACAAAAATGGATAGCAATAGGTCACCTGAGTGACTCAGGTGACCTAAAAAGAGAGTTCACACTGCCTGAAAAAAAACTGTATTTTAATTAATCTATGAGTTTATACATGTTATATGAGAAAAAAACTTTTTAAAAAACAATATCACCTACAGATCCTATTTTTTTAGAAGTATGTAAGAGTATTAAATTTGTAAACCCTAATATGGAAACCAAATTTCCTGGGCAGCTAATTTTGTTTTGCTATGAAAATATCTGAACATATATCCACAGAGCAATTTTTGCACTTATTTTCAATCAAAACTTGTCTAGCCCCCAAAATCCCTGAGTGATTTACTTATTCACAACAAGAGATTTCTACATCCTTAATAACTTAAGGTTAGTCACCTATGAAGAAATGATGAAATAAGTTCACTGCCATGACATTTATTTTATTCAAGATCTTTCTATGTGTAGGGCTAACATTGGCTAAGCTCTGTGAGTAAGGAAAAGGGTATTCATAGAGTGCAGGTGTCAGGTCTTAAGACAATAATAAGGAAAAATTTAACAACTTGATGGTGGGCACATTCACATCTCTGAAAATATTTCAATTAATTCCCAGGTATATCATTATTTCACTGTTTTGTGATGGAAGATGGTCAGTTTATTCTCTTATCACCCCTCCCCCCCCCCCCCAACAAAAAACTACAAGCCACAAACCTTATTCTCACAGCATGGTGAGATCCACTGAAATTCATCATTAAGTAAGATAATCAAGCAGAAAAATCTCCAATTTAGTTAACCTAACAGACCTTAGTACTCTTAGATTTAGAAGTACCCTCACTACACAAACACATACTTTCTACCTCAGCAGGTCATAGATCTCATTTCAACTGAGATTTATTTCAGTTAAGTACCCCTCTGACTTTTCCCCCCATCCCCAACCATTCCCCTCCCCCCAATCAGTGCAGTATTTGTAGTGTCTGGGTTACAAAATCCTTACTTTAGTCCAAGCTTTTTCTCTGTTCTGTTTAACACAAGGATTAAGATAAATTCAAATATAAAGTACATTATTTAAGCAAAGATTACATTGCAAGAGTCTTTGAAAGTCATTTAAAGGTGGAACTTAACTGGGTAATGGCTGTAGGGTGGTTGATCGAAATGAAGAAATGCCTCAATTTCTGTTCCGTTAATTTTCCTTCCTTTTTTACCAGATGTCAGTTTTGTTCAAGTTTGTATTATTGCCAAAATGTTCTAGAAATCAGAATTTTAGTTTAAATGTACAAATCACAATGTGATCATGGTCATACAGTAAAATTTGTCTAATCTGGACACCACTGATTCCATGGGAATTTGTCAGATAACTGTAGATTCCTAAATATACACGAGGAATTAATTATCACGTAATTACACCAGAAGCACCACTCGCGAAATAAAATTACTCGCTTTTATTTTTATGGTGCTGAAATCAATGTAAAATCTCTTCATCAAACGTTTACTCGCGAATTATTGACATCAAAGAGTCATTTCACGAAATTAAGTACTCGCAAAAAATAAGGAATCTACAGTAAACAACATTCCAGAGTACACAAAATTTTAAATAACTGAATTTGCTGAAAGGGACTTAAACAGTTAATCTTGTATAAGGCAAGATTTTGGAATATACAACAACTGGATAAGACAGGTTTCACTGCATAAAAAATTAGCATAGTGGGTGTGTGCCCATACAAAATTGTAAACACCATCTACCTTGTGTACAATACATTTGTACTTCCAAACACTTATAGACAGACCTACCACGTCCAAACACTTATAGACAGACCTACCACGTAGCTTTTAAGTCGAATAAAATCCACAGCGAGAGGGACGGATCTCCCAAGGTTCCTGTTGAGGCCTTTGATTTTATCCAGAAGGTCAGTGAAGAATTTGTATCATCCCTTTAACACACATAAAGCAACCAACCCATCCTCATCAAAATCTTCCACAATGTCACGAGCCAGTCGCTCAATTCTGTATAAAAAAAAAAACACAATGTAACGAGCCAGTCTCTCAATTCTGTATTAAAACAAAAACATCATTAGCCAGAACACAATATCACAATCCAGTTGCTTAATTCTGTATGTGAAAAAAGAATATTAAATTATATCAAGCCGGTCACTTAATTCTGTATGTGAAAAAAGAATAAAATTTATCGAGCCAATCACTTAATTCTGTATGTGAAAAAAGAATAAATTTTATTGAGCTGGTCACTTAATTCTGTATGTGAAAAAAGAATAAATTATATTGAGCCGGTCACTTAATTCTGTATGTGAAAAAGAATCAAATATATCGAGCCGGTCACTTAATTCTGTATGTGAAAAAAGTAGGGATGTCAACGAATATTCGAACATTCGAATATTCATTCGCTGAGTTAATATTCGAATATGAATTTAAGATTCGAATATTCGGTGTTTTTTCAGATTTCACAAAAAAGGTAATAAATTTTAATTAGAATAGTGCTGGAATTATCCCTGTTTTATTTACTAGCGATCCCCTGATTTCTTTCGCTACTTTCTTATCTTAAAAATCTTTTAAATTATTTCATTTTGAGTAAGGTATAAAAGAAATAAACAAGAATTATTTATGTATAATACAAGGGTATTTTCAATAATTTTATATGATTGGATCTAGATTCGAGGACAACGAAATGAAACCCTTCTTGAAAGTCCAAGAGATATGAAGAGTGTACATATACTTACGAAAATAAATTTTATTGATCATTGTATTACATGTACATCTTTGATAGAATCAGCCTGTAATATTGTAAAGGGCTCAATTTCAGAATAAAGCATCAATTACTTAATTATCTCAGATTGAATATTTATTAATTAAAATTTTAAAATCATTATCGGGAAATTAATGACCTAGGAAAATTGTTTATCGAAGTGTTTTGCTTATTTTTCAAAACATTGAATCTAAGATTATTAGGCAGATAATTTTAATTAATTATGTGTATTTAAATTTGAAGAGTAAATGGCATTCTTGTCCCTGGTTATATTTTGTAAAAATTATATTTTGGTTGAATACATTTAAGTCAATTATTATATATATTGACAAACATCAAATGTTGTCTCGTACATCCAATTTTACTTCCAAATACCAACGCAAAACCTGCCATGAAAGTATGATGATGTACATTTAAAATAAACCATATTTTATTTATTTTATCAAATTTTCGAATATATTCGAATACTTTCATTGAATATTCAAATATGAATTATTGACAAAATTGACATCCCTAGAAACAAGAGGCCCAAGGGCCTTAACGGTCACCTGACTATAATACAACAATTTAGAGGATCCATAGAGTATAAAATGAACTGAAAGGTGAAGCTTTGTTGCCCAAAAGGAAGAAAAATAGGGTGATCAGGATCAACAAAATAATTAGTCTAGTGTTCATTAACAGTACATAAATTAGGTTCTAATCTGTTCCCCATTTATCACTCTCACCAGACAGTACATAAACAAACTTATAATCAGTGCTTCTGTACTCTTTTAATTCCTTGTTGAAATCTCTTACATTGGCCTCTCTTGGTCTTTGATGAACATTTAATAAGACAAGTTATTTTTGTCTCATTTTTATTTATCTGTTACTTACAAGTCTATTAAAACTGATCATTAAAAACTATGAAAGTACTTTTTGTATTATACAATAAAAATTCTTGCATAATTCTCTTACTCTATTAACCTTTCAAGTACATTATTTACAATGATTAATTATCACAAGTAAATGGCAAAGGGGAATAACTCCTCTCAGTAGAATACAAATTAATAGAGCCCTGGCCTGGGCCAGAATACTTGATCAAATGGTTCTGATGTTCAAAAATCTGGTAAAAATACCCTTCCTTATTAAAACTTTTACTCTTTTTGTCTCTGATATGCCCAGGTGCAAATTAATTATCACAAGTAAATGGCAAAGGGGAATAACTCCTCTCAGTAGAATACAAATTAATAGAGCCCTGGCCTGGACCAGAACACTTGATCAAATGGTTCTGATGTTCAAAAATCTGGTAAAAATACCCTTCCTTATTAAAACTTTTACTCTTTTTGTCTCTGATATGCCCAGGTGCAGAGAAGATTTTTAAAGCATTAATGCATTTTCACTATATAACAAATAGAGCCCCGCCCTATAATATCAGAACCTCTGATCCAGGGGTCATGAAATTCACAATTTTGGAAGAGGCATCCTTGCTTATTATAACCATGTATTTGTTTAAATAATACCCAAAAGAAGAGAAGAAGATTTTCAAAGAAATAATGCACTTTCACTATATGATCAATATAGCCCTGCCCTAGCACCAGAACCCCTGACCCTGGGGCCATGAATTTCACAATTTTGGTAGAGTCACTCTTGCTTATCATAACTATGTATTTAATTTGTTTAAATAATACCCAGGAGTAGAGAAGAAGATTTTCAAAGAAATAATGAACTTTCACTATATGATCTATATAGTCCCACCCTAGCACCAGAACCCCTGACCCTGGGGTCATGAATTTCACAATTTTGGTAGAGTCGCTCTTGCTTATCATAACTATGTATTCAATTTGTTTCAATAATACCCAGGAGTAGAGAAGAAGATTTTTTAAGAAATAATGCACTTTCACTATATGATCTATATAGCCCTGCCCTAACACCAGAACCCCTGACCCTGGGGCCATGAATTTCACAATTTTGGTAGAGTCACTCTTGCTTATCATAACTATGTATTTAATTTGTTTCAATAATACCCAGAAGTAGAGAAGAAGGTATTATTTATACTTTCACTATATGATCTATATAGCCCCGCTCTAGCACCAGAACCCCTGACCCTGGGGCTATGAATTTCACAATTTTGGTAGAGTCACTCTTGCTTATCATAACTATGTATTCAATTTGTTTCAATAATACCCAGGAGTAGAGAAGAAGATTTTCAAAGATATAATGCACTTTCACTATATGATCTATATAGCCCCGCCCTAGCACCAGAACCCCTGACCCTGGGGCCATGAATTTCACAATTTTGGTACAGGGCTCAATGCTTATTACAATCATGCCAACAGTTAGACTGCTTGATGTCCAGGAGTAAAGAAGAAGATTTTTAAAGATTGCATTAATTTTGATGGTTTTGGCCCCACCCCTCAGGCCCCAGGGGGGCAGGGGCCACGAATTTCACAACTTTTGTTCCCCTTCACCCATAGATGCTATATGCCAAAATTGGTTGAAATTGGTTTGCTGGTTCCAGAGAAGAAGCTGAAAATGTTCAAAAGTTTACGACCGACGCACGACGACGGACGAAAAGAGATAGCAATAGGTCACCTGAGTGACTCAGGTGACCTAAAAAGAATAAAATATATCGACCCGGTCACTTAATTCTGTATGTGAAAAAAGAATAAATTATATTGAGTCAGTCACTTAATTCTGTATGTGAAAAAAGAATATTAAATTATATTGAGTCAGTCACTTAATTCTTAAAAAAAATATATTTATTCTAAAAATCTGCTTCATCCGTTGTTTGTGTGTGTATTCACTTATTTCCTTTCTCCTCGTTAATCCCCTTATAATTCATAAAAATGCAAATAGGTTTAAAATGTTACTTATAATTAATGTTGTCTGAATGTCAAAGCTGTTTATTTTTAAGCAAGTTCAATTAAAGGGCAACTGATCTGTTAATTTACTTAACATACTGTTTACTATAGAGATAAATGTAACCATGGTAACATTTCCTAAACAAAAGGAAGGGGACATCAATAACATATCAAGTTAAGGTGATAGCCCAGGTGACCAGTGAAATTTTGTTTTAGTATTTTTAGCCCTGCAGAACATAAACTATATCTTTCTGATGCTTCAATTAGGCCAAGATAAATAAATAGTATGTGTCCTATTCCAACCTGAGAATCAAAGGCCTGAAGGGCCTGAGAGTCGACTCGCTCGAGTTTAATGAGCTTTTTCATACAACTGGACATCATACCTTTAATATATTCAGTTTACTGCATCTAAAGAGATTGAATATGTATGTTTAATTAAAAAATTAAGAGCTACAATGCCACCTCACATGGGACTTTTGTAATTTATTTAAAGTCTGGGTTTGTAAATACACAAATAAGATTACATAATGTGACAAAAATTTGGAAAAGGGATCTGAATACATCTGCTTAAATTTGAAAGGGTCTCAATATATCCCATACCTCCAAAAGTAAATAAAGGTTAAGGGTTTATCTCCCACCTTTCTAAGTCAACTGAATTATTGTCATCTCCCTCGGGAGATGACACATTAAGTTCGTTTTCCGGAAGTGAAGTCCTAGTGTAAGCTGCCATCGATAAGCTGGTGGTCTGGCAAATGACCTGACGATGACACGAATTCTAAATATAGAGATGTAAACAAAATTGAGCGTTCTGCCTTATTATTACAAAATGGTCCATCTTAAAGTAAAACTACACAGGGTTCATTAGGATAATAGAGGTTGGATTGCTGGGGTGGTGGTCTTCAAAATACACATAAACATTGTATCTAGGTTATTGCGTAAAAAGTTATCCTATTTCCCTTGGACCATCAGAGAGTGGAATGATCTACCATCAAAGATAGTCTCGGCGAATACACCTGACACCTTTAGGTCTCAGGTGATCATCTTCTAACCATAAGTAAGAAATATTATTAATATTAACCTTTTAAAGTTTTAATTTTTGGTCATATCATGCGCACCAAATTTGCCATAATAATCAGCTTGTTGATTGTGGGCAATACTTGGCAGAAGCAGAAACGATGGTCAGCGCGCGGGGATCAAAATACACAAAACATGGCATATTGAATGTATCAGCCAAGGCGTGGGTCCAAGATTTACTGACGAAAGAAACACTGAAAACATTCACGTTAAATGCATATATATAATGGCAAAAACTTAACTTTTATATGTACTTACTGCCGTATATGAAAAATAAAAAAGAACTTATTCAAAAAAAATAAATTTCGAAGAAAAGAAATTTTACCTAAAAGCACAATTTAAGCAGAAACATAAATGTCTCTGATTTAAGTAGCTCAGTGCTGCAGGCATTGGAATAAAAAAAGTAAAGAATCATTATGAGTATTTTCTCGGATGTCTTCACTATTCTTTTTTTCTTTAAAATTACTCCTGCGGAAAAGTTTTAGGAAAAACACAATTGTCTTTACCTGGCTCAGATTTTTTAAGGATTAATAAATAAAGCAACTTATCAATTTAATTCTTTATGCAATTCTAATTTGCATTTTTTTGTTAATGGAAAAAAGTAAAAAAAAAAAAATCACTCCTCGTATTCTTAAAATAAAGCCAAAATTATAAAATGTGTGTCTCGTGAAACAGCGTATAAAATCGATGTTGGTAGATTGAGGTTCTTTTCAGTGTGCCAATACTTAATTTTAAATGGTAACTTTTCAATTTTATAACCTTTCTATGCATGCTATTTTCCCACAAGCGTATACGTGTACATGTACTTATATCATATATACATAATATAGCGTTAACACATGTATCTGCATATTGGCAGCAGAAGAATATGATGCAGGAGTGTCTCAATGTTTTCCTTGATATTCCCAGTGGCTCGATAGCCAAGTCACTTCAGAGGATAAGTTTAAAATAAGGAAAATCTTTGGAAATTATAATTGAGGTTCAGATTAATTTAAGTTAGCGCTTTAAAACTGCTTTGCTGTTGTAGTAGGCGACTACAATCTAAAGTCTAAAGAAACGCTAAGGTTTTATCCATCTTCATACGGAACAATTGTTTTATATCTAATTTTTACGAATATTTCTCAGTGGTTACTTTTTTTTACAGACATTGTACAAAAAATATTCAAAATGAATAAAGCATATTTACAACAAGTAAAATAATATAGGCATGTAGCAACAGGAGGGTCGTCCCCCTTCCATGTTTTTCCCAAACATTAAAAATATTCATTCAAAGGCGCGCCCTTGCCCCATCTTCCATCTTTTGTTGCAGTATGGTACGTCAAATCATCCCATGGGAATGTATTATAATATAAAATATGTTTGTTGGAAAAGTTGTAATTCCCCCTTTCAAGAAATGAAAATGTGGAGTTTGGACAGCCCCTTTTTCCCCTTGTCAAAGATTGTTCAGATAAGTCGTCGATTTTTTTCTCCCCCCCCCCTTTTTTTCAAAAGCGATACTACTGCATGTAATAGCTGAAAAAATAATGTAACATTCCACTGTTTATTCTGTGACATTCATGAAGCCAAAGAGATGACATTTATGGCTTTCTGGAAAGCCAAACTTGTTAAAGAGACTTAACTTCAGATTTTTTAAATTATAATTATCATAACTCTAAATAAATCTCAGTGTTCCATTAAGAAACAAAAAACTACAATAAAGTGAAAAAGGGGGAGGGAAAATCATGTTAAACCAAAAAAGGAGAAAAAATAACAGTGAAATTTTTTTAGCATATAATCATAAGCTACAATCTCTAAAAAAACAACCAACAGAATTAGAAAACAAACATTAGACATCTATGGGTATTTTTTTTCAAGATCCGCCTACCTATATCCATATATTCACACAGTTTTACTATAATAAGCATTATGATTATGTTTATGTTAAGTAACTAATAATCTAATATTTGAAAAAGATGCATATTTATAAACCAAGACCAAAGTAACTGTAAATAACATCACCATGATTATGTTAGAAAATTTTACATTGTTGGCTTATTTATCGACATTATTGTGTAAAGCAGCACTGCATGTCTGGATTCTAAAAATAAATTTAGCCACACTAGCTGCAGTGGTCAGTGTTAAGGAGTAATTAGGTCAATGGTTCACACTGCAAACCTGGATTCTAAAAAAAGATTTTCAAGCACACTAGCTGCAGTAAATGAGTAAATAATCTAGGTCAATGATAAATAAACTTCAGATGGGAAGATTAGATCCCCCTTACTAATTTCACAAATATTCATACGCAGTAATTGTAAATTGTACAGATATTTATTTTAATTTTTCTTGAAAAAACACAAAAGACATAAATAATGTAACAATATGAAATTTTACACTGTTTATACATCTTAAGTTTATGCAATCACTCAGACAAAAGCATTTTTTGCTAGAACTATCATATTTGGCGTATGAATCACCTTGATGAATGAGTGATAAATTTTACAGCTGTGTTAATTTTTCAGCAGTGTTAACAAGGAGTAGCTCGCTCCGCGAGCTGACTCAAAAAATAGGGTAGGTAGGTAGGGAAAACATTTTATTTTATTTTAATATTTTATTAGTTAAAATTCAACTTTGACAATAGACAAAATGAGAAAAACAAAGAGTTCGAATTTCTTTTTTCCCAAAAGGGTGGCTTACTAATGGCAATTCTGTTTAATGTGTATAGGATATGCATTTTCTCAAACACGGAAGTTATTGAGATAAGGATTTCTAATAGTGAAAATAGAATTGTTTACTTCCAGAAAGATTTCCGCGGATAAATTTTTCAGTATCAGCTCATATATTTTAGGGTCGGTCAGGGAACCGAAAACACACAATTTATTTATATAAGCCTTACAGGGACATAATGGGGGGGGGGGGCATAAATAACAAATCAACATTGTACTCATCAAAATTTTCCTCTTCCTCCTTGAAAATGTTACATTCTATGTTGAAAGGTAAACAGGTGAACTGTTAACTTGAAAGCCTATTACAATTTTAGATTGTTTTCATCAATGAATACATAACTAAGAATCTATGATGACAGCACATGTACATTATCACTTATATCTGGAGTAAGGAGCAGGGATCTATCTGGATGATGTGAATAAGATTTTAATGTAACTTTCTCATTGTTTGTATAATTAGGCCAATTCGTATCAGAATATTAATGCTTGTACCACTGACCTATCCTTAATTAGACCTGCTGGAATTAGGACATGGAATACTGACCTATCCTTAATTAGACCTACTGGAACTAGGACATGAGATACTGAACTATTCTTAATTAGACCTGCTGGAATTAGGACCCGGGATACTGACTTATCCTAAATTAGACCTGCTGGAATTAGGACCCTGGATAGATCATCCTCGTAATACTAACCTATCCTTAATTAGACCTGCTGGAATTAGGACAAGGAATACTGACCTATCCTTAATTAGTCCTGCTGGAATTAGGACATGGAATACTGACCTATCCTTAATTAGACCTGCTGGAACTAGGACACGAGATACAGACCTATCCTTAATTAGACCTGCTGGAATTAGGACCTGGGATACTGAACTATCCTTAATTAGACCTACTGGAATTACGACCCGGGATTAATCCTCCTCATTATACTGACCTATCCTTAATTAGACCCGCTGGAATTAGGACCCGGGATAAATCCTCCTCGTAATGTTTAGGTATACAGAACTCATCCAGTCTGTAACCAGGGGTGTCGTCTGGCAACTGTAAAATGTCAAAGGTTAAAAAGTCACTAATGCTATAACTTCATAATAAAAAAGATAAATGATTATCATATAAATCTATCAGGTAATTTATTTTTGATTGAAAAAAAAAAGCGCTAACACAAGTCATGCAGGAACTATCTTAGGCAATCAAGAACTAAATGGCTATCGGTATTTCTATTAACCACTGAACTGTAAATTTTGGACATTCATAATGTCACAACATGGAACAAGAATGGCTGTACCTGTGTACTGACTTATTTAATAAGGTACATTATGAAAAATTGTCTGCATAGTCGTTATTGTTATGACAAGATTAGGGTTGCATACCATTTAGGATGAAATGGCACTACATGTATACCATACCGGTATTTTTGAAACAATACAATATTTTTACGATACAGTACTATACATTGATGAATGGGGCTGAGGGTTCATTTTATAACAAATGTGCTTTCACCATTCTTCAACCTTGCAATGTTATAATCTAAAATGAGCTTATAAACTATGTTTATATTTCAACCTTTTAATAAATGATCAACAAAAGAAATAAATTTATAGAATCTCAAACAAATTAATTTGACAAGATACATAATCACAAGTATACACAACCTCCCTCAGTCCCTGGTTTGAGGCCAGGACCCATTCTGTTTTGTCACACTAAACATGCTAAACAACGAAACATTAGAAAATGGACATAGGTGCAAATCACATTTTTGTGACATTTTGCCTTTTTAATTTACATTTATTATCAGTTTTTATTAATAAAATTAATTCGATTAAGGTGAATGTATTTTAATTTTTTTTTTTAAACATACGTATTGATTTACCTCGAATATCAACAGTCGAAAGGATGATTCGTACTATGCATCCATTTTGCTAATTAGCAAACCCTTTCAATGCACAGAGAATTCGATTTTAGCAAGTCTGGAATCGTTTTTATTTAAAATCATTTTGAATATATTAAAATGTTTCAAAGATTAAGAAATACCATTATTAATACCAGAATACCAGTATTAAATGAAAAGGTATTTTATCGGTATTTTTTAAGTAACTATTCGATATGGTATTGGTACCAAGTACCGGTATCCAACCCTAGACAAGATGAACATCAAAAATTTACAATTCAAAATTTATATTTACAATTTTGAACTTCATGATCAATTCACTGGCCCAGATTCTGTAGTGATGGCTTACATGTACTAATGATTCATGCAAATAAAGGTTGACCCAGCAGGTAGTACAGATGCCCCCCCCCCCCGGTTTTTCAGTTTAATTAATTCATACATTAGCCTGAAAATAATCTTGCCCCCCCCCCCCCTCCCCCATAATCATGGGCTTAGCTATCTCAGCCAGAGAGCTACAGTTCTGCAGCTAGAATCTGATATGTAAATATAAGTTGCTGGTCCATGAGAAAAGACTGTTACCTCCTCTCCACCCCATCCATTCACACACAAACACACCCACACACCCACAAATGCACAAACAATTTTTTTTCTGGTTGGTCACTTCCTTTTTAAGGTTCATTGCACCTCTAGCAATATTCTTAGACATGCAAATATAATAGCTTTTCCATGAGAAAAGATTGGTTAACCCCCTTCCCCAGACACACAAACACATCTACAAAAGTTTTTTTCTGCTTGGTCACTCACTTTTTAAGGTTCATTGTACCTCTAACTAGCATTATTATATAGTCTTTAAATAGCCCCTATATAATCTATACAAACACACACGGTTCACAGCACTACATATTCACTGAATTTGAAGCCGTATTCACCGGAGTCAGTGTGAGTGCAGCGGCATTGTGACATCACAATCAATACTTCAAATAAATATGAAAACAATGGTTGCAACGGCTGAAGCCAGCTGTATCTGACCAGGAAGAGTTTAGGCAAGTCTATCACAGGATTATTTTCCAAACATTTCAATGTCTTACACACAGCAAAAGGAAAACACGGAAGTTATAAGTTGTAATCTGGATTTTTTTTTTTCTATGACAGGGATTTGTTAATGAAAATGGTAGGACATGCAGCCTTCAATGTCTTATTTATTCAAATCCTGACCATATAATAAAACAATTAATTATGGACTCTTTCGGTAGTGAATATGGTGAATCGGTGGTCTATATTGATATTTTTCTGGTGAATAACAAACCATATTCACCACCAAAAGGGTCCATAATTGTATAATATTCAAGAGACTGAGATCTCACTGTGATAGAAATGATTATTATTCCTTCATAGTAATGTCAAGTTAAGGAAGCTGTAAACACTAATGAAAAATGCTTTTTGGGCTTTGAGAAAAATGTATCATAAAAAGCTGCTCATATCTAGTGTATCTAGTTCATTTTCAACATAGGGTGCCTGTCTTATTTCTCCAGGTAAAATGTTCAAAGACGATGAACTATTTGTAAACAGAAATCACTTTTGTTCACTTACATTGGGAAAATTAATGGAAATAATAAATTCAATTACTTAATCTTGGTCTAATATAACATTAAGAATACTTTTATTCATTACAAATTGCATCATTAACAGTAGATTTCAGTTTATTCTATTTTTCTTCTAAGGGCAGATCACTCCATCTAATTAAAACTACCCTTAATTAAAAGGCTATTCCTGTCAAATTTTACCCAATAATTTAATTATGATAAATTTGATTTCTTTTACCATGTTTACCAAATTATAAACATTATTGAAATATTATGTCTGAGCTGTTGACTGATCAGAGGGATAACAAAAGTCACCTTAATTTTCATATCCAAAAATTTATTACATTTTTTAAACAAGAGGCCCAGGGGCCACATCGCTCACCTGAGCACTGTGGCCAGGAAAAAAGGAAAAATCAGTTTAGTATTGAAAAGCTTAAATGCATAAATGGTCCTAACCTACCCCTAAAAGGGAGTGGGGGGGGGGGGGTATGACTTGAACAAAATCAAATCTACACTGCTTACATATTTTTTTGACTAACTGTGACTTTTTTTCTCTACAAGTTTGAACTTTCATTGTGGCCCCACCCTACCCCTGGAGGTCATGATTTGAACAAATTTGAATCTACACTATCTGAGGATGCTTCCATATAAATATTACAAACCATGGCTTTGCTGTTCTTGAGATTTTTAAAGGTTTTTCTTATATATTCCTATATAAAACTTTGAACGTTCATTGTGGCCCCACCCTACCCCCGGGGGTCATGATTTGAACAAACTTGAATCTACACTACCTGAGGATGCTTTCAAAAAAAATATATCCAATCGAAGCTTTGCTGTTCTTGAGAAGAAGATTTTTGAAGATTTTTCCTATGTACACCTATGTTAAACTTTGATCGTCCATTGTGGCCCCACCCTTACCCTGGGGGTCATGATTTGAACAAACTTGAATCTACACCACCTGAGGATGCTTCCAATATAAATATGACCAATCATAGCTTTGCTGTTCTTGAGAAGAAGATTTTTCCTATATATTCCTATGTAAAACTTTGATCGTCCATTGTGGCCCCACCCTACCCTGGGGGTCATGACTTCCCTTACAGAATTGCAGCAGATACTGCAAATGCAGTATTTGCTGCTATAGCGCTGCAATTGTACTTAATGTCTACTGCAAAAATGAAGTATATTTGCAGTACTTATTAGCATAATGTACTGCGCAGCAGTATATTCTAATAATCTACTGTAAATATACTGAAAATGTGCTGCAAAAACTTTTCGTATTTTCTTTTCAGTGACACAAAATTTCATATGCTGCTTTTGTACTGCATATAAGCTGCATTTCTACTGCATTATCTTTATTATTGAGATACTGGTATTAAAGGTATACTGCATTTCTGCTGCATTATCATTATCATTCACATGTCTGTCATAGGTGTACTGCATTTGTACTGCATTATCTTTATCAATTAGATACTGGTATTGATGGTACTGCATTTGTACTGCATTATCTTTATCATAATTAGATATATGTACTGGCATCAAAGGTACTGCATTTGTACTGCAATATCTTTATCATTAGATTCTGAAGGTATACCATATTATGCCAATATATTAATTGGCTGTATTTGCATTATCTTAATAACTGTGAAAAATGCAGCAATAATTAAAATCTAATGTTTATTACAGCTGTTTTAATGGTGACTTTTTAATAAGATATACTATGTCTTAAAAACATCTGCATGAAATTTGAGACCAAATTAAATACCAGATGTTCAAAGGGATTTGTGGGAAATGCAAAATACATGTGTAAAAAAAACTATTTGTTCTGACATTGAAAATATACTAATAGACATGATGTTTCAATATTAATGTATCTTTTATTATATCATTTTCAATAATACTTGGATAAAATTCTACATAGTTTTTCTTATCAATATCCATGTACATAAAAGGTTCCTCAATATATATCCTCTATATGCTAGCATAATATTTGGTGCCCCAATGGACACTTAATTGACATACATTTGTACTACATTTTTGTACATGAGCTTCATGAGAGTTTGTGGTAAATGCTAGTAAGTACAGTGTATACAAAAACTCTTGGTCTGACATTGAAACAATCAATGGACAACTAAATATATTAATCTTTTTCAATAAGATTTGGGAAAAATGCCACCTGCTTTTTTCTCTCATCAATATCTATGTACATGACAGGTTCCTCGAGATCATCTACAAGTATTACATTTGTTAAACCAATGGACACTTGACAAACATTTGTACAAGATTTCTGTACATTAAGTATTCTAGTAACAGCAACATATGTGTATCCATTTTCAGTTGCACACTGTAAAAAATATCTAATCTGACAAATACCACTCTTGTTCTTACATGTATAGGAGTTTACCTTTTTTACAGGCTTGTACTCCTCACTATAATACATTATCTTATTGTGTAAAACTCTGTAGAAGATATGATATTCAGCAACATTTCCAAACTTATTTTCCAGTAATTGTGTAACATGTTCCTCAGGCAAAAAGGCCTTTATAGAGCCAACCACAAAAGTTTTAAGTCCAATACATATCCTAGTAAATGACTGTTGCAAAGATGACTGCATCTTTTGATAAAAAGACTTCACAGAACCTATTTCTAATTTGTCAACAAGTTCAGGAATTTTATTTTGAATGCATACAGCAGTTACAATTTGGAGATCAATTTTTTGTGTACCATGGAAAAGATTTCTAAGATCACCATTCAATCCTTCATAAAAAAACAAGTCTGGGACCAAAGTGGTCCCAAATCTTCGACTTTTGAACACAAGTGTAAAAGACAATGAACATTAAATGTAGCGTAACGCTCCGTATAAAGTTCTTCTATACCAATACAAAATCTTTTGAAACAGCATCTCGCTAATTTCAGATCAGTCTGTGAAATTGAAGTCTTTAAAAGTAAGAAAGTGCCAAGTACTAAATTACAAAAATGATCATAATATTTTGAAGGGAGTAATCTTCCAAAAGGGGTACAGAGTAATAAAGAAGAAATGTTCTAAATTCAGATGCTTTACAGTCACCATACTCATCAATTTTTTTTGGTAGGCGTGAAATCAAACAATGTGGTCTTAGTTTTTTGATTCTATCATTAAGTACATCAATATGGCTTCTAAGAGACCATTGCTCATTTCTGTGATCTAGATCAATCCAAAGCCCTAGGATCATCTTAACAACACCAAGCAAAACACAGTGCATATAATCTATGCCAGTACCTTTGATTAAATCAAACTTTGGAAATGACATCAAAAAGGATATTCCTTTGACTCCCAATTCTGGCACAGGATCTCGTCTTCTTCCACTCAAATATTCTGTTTCTACTCGATGCGCTGTAGCTTTGGTTTCCTCTATTGTCCTTAAGGACATTGGCAAGTCAGGGTTTTCCGGAGAAAAAAGGTTTAATACATGGGTTTCTTCACTTATAAAATAGTGATTGAGAGTGATCTCCCGTGTAGAATTCTCTAAGCGGTGAAAACCAATGAAACATATGTTACAGAGGTAAACAAAAGCACGTGTACTTCCTTCAACGGGTAGAATCATCTATACCTGTATACAGCAAGAAAGAAAAGTAGAAATGGCTTTGTTGTACATTGTATTCAGGGACAAAGAGCCAACAGGTCGTCATTTACCATAGTTATGCTCAGTATGCTGGGAAGGTAAAAGATGTGACATATGCTGAAAGGTAGGTCGACCATGCCGACTGAGAACAGTTCTTAGGTCGTGTGAAGGAATCAGCATTTAGTAACTACGAATAAAAGTAAAAAATTAATCCATGCCAATATTTTTATGACAATGTGTTTCAATCATTTCAGTCAATTACATGATAAAAACAATCAACCAGTCTCGAGGCCAATTTTAGCTGTTAAGGGACGCAACTCAAAAATGATGATCGATGCCGGTATATCAATGTCTTGTTTCTATATATACATTTTCAGTCAAAATATCTAGAAGTCATAGGAAATGAATATACAATAATGTATATAATACAAAAACTGTACGAAATAAATGGGTTTTGAAGAAATATTATGGTAAAAAATTATGTAGGTCCCTTTTATCAACATTTTACATAGGAAATGTATTAAGAATTGTAAAAACACTAATTTGACAAAATCTAAAAAAGAATGTTGGATTGGTAGGTAAAACAATCCAGAATATAGCCTGTTTTGTACATTTAAACCTACTCAAAAGTTCTTGAAAAATTCTATACAATAACCAGGAACCTTGCCAATGTCCTTAACTCGTCATGGCCTTCATTACTTTCTGACTTGTAGGGGTATATATGCGAGTTCCCTGTTGCCGATATTGCAAATGTTTCTCCAGGAGATAGACAACAAGGACACCCATAATTACTATTAAACTGGACAAAATCCATCATTAAACATCTCGCTGGTGCATCAGCTGTGCAGCTAAGAAGAATGGCTTTAACTGTTAACTGTTCTTCTTTAATACTCATGGGAATGCCTGAAAATATTTAAAAATATTCATATTTACTGATATATGAAATTTTGAACAACATATTTATGGCATGGAATTGCAATGCATATTTTGGGGGGATTTTTACTGTTCACGGTAGGTCAGTCGGTAGAGCGCTCGCTCCGTGATCGGGAGGTTGTGAGTTCAAATCTTGGCCGCAACTGACCTAAGTCAATAAAAAATGGGTAGCAACTGTTCCTTTGCCATGCGCTCGGCACTTTGAAGTGAAAGTTGCGGGTCCTTAGGATAAGACCCTAAAAACCGAGGTCCCGCGTCACCGCAGGCATTGGCACGATAAAGATCCCCCATGCTTAATGGCCCTGAGTGCCGAGTAAAGGTCAAAATTTGAAGCCCTTCACCGGTGTATGGTGACGTCTCTATATGAATGAAAAATTCTTGAATGGGACGTAAAACAACATACAATCAATCAATCAATTAAAGGTTTTGTTACATATTGATTTATTTGTTTGAACAGAAGATTTCTCTTTTTTTCTCAAAGTCCAAGAGACATATTCATAACTCTGTTAAAAATCACTGGATCGGAACCAAGTTCAAATTTGACCTGAATGCATTATCAACTTTATATATATATACATCCCTTCAGCGGAAACTAAAAATATCTTCAGGACGGAATGATGGAACAGGGTAACAGTTTACACCATATGCACCCCTGCAATTTCATGGCAGGGGCATAAAATATAACATACACACCTGTAAAAAGCACATTGAATTCTTTCAAAAAGGATCCAAAAAGTAGTTTCATATTTGGTTTCTGAGTTCCAAACCATAGTCCTAAGAAGATACGGTTTTCCCTTGTGAATCTAGCAATAAATTTTAGAGAAAATAGTGTTAAGTTGTTAACAGTAGAGTTATTTACAGTAAAGCTCAGTTATAACGAAGTCATAGGGACCAATGGTTTTACTTCGCTATCTCCAAAAAACTTCGTTATATCGAGATATCACTATATCTCTGTTCATTATAAACGAGTTTTACTGTATGTTTATCATTGAATTAAGTTTTACTGTATGTTTATCACTGAATGTTAAGAGTACCATAATTTCCGAATTCATAAAATTAATCAAATTGTAACTGGTACCTTGCATCAGGTGGCAATTCATTGATAACTGCATACACAGGCCAAACACCAAATTTAGATGACTTGAACACAGCAACTCCATCAGTGTTAATTTGAAAAGAAAGGTGCAATTGAAGATTCCTCTCTTCTTTGGTTGTTCCATGGAAAAAACCACTACTATCAAAATGAGTTTTGTATACATTTCCATTGTAGACATCTTCAATAATGGATGTGTTCCCAAGTTCACTCCTTTCAATTTTGCTTTTTCTTATCATGTCAAGAACGCCTGGTCCTAAAAAATACATCATACAATATAAAATGAAATCCTCAATATATTTGTTGGATATACATTAAAGTGAATTTTACATCGTTACATTTTTTTTGCCATGGAGGGAATTTTGTGGATTGACAACTATCTATTGTATGTAGTATTAAATATGGCGTATGTATTTACCAATACTTTCTTAAATTTTACAGTATTAAAGTTTGGGTTTATTTCTAATTCTTTCACATGCATGTCAGTGCAGGGCCCCAAAACAGTCCTTCATGATATTAACACATGACCAAAATTTTTATTATATCATTGATAATCACTGCAATAAAATTTATGGTTAAACGTTAGTTACATCTTACTTGCAAGCTAGAATGATAAAATAAGTCTAAAATGAAAATGACTCACTTTTCAAAATTGTTTCCATTTGGTCCTTTAGGGGTATGGTGATGAAATATTTTATGCTAGTCAATGAACAGTTTGGACATTTTTCATATTTTGCATCCTTTTCAATACTGAGGAAGCACTTTTCACAAAAATAGTTGTATATTAGAGGCGTTTTCAAATGCCCAAAAAAGTCTTGGTACATTGTAAGGGTTGCCCTGCATATATTATCTGGAGGACAATGCACTTCAATAAGATTTAATAAATCACAAAGGGCAACTCCTGATAAGTTGTGTCTTGTAGCAAATGTTACAATCAGCAGCATACTCATGCTAACAGTAAGCCTGCTTCCTTGATATATAGGTTCATTGTCAATATTTCTCTGATTATCACTACTTTTTTGGTCTAACTTCTGTTTTTCTTCCTCCAGCATTTCTTCCACCATTATGTCAAATTCATTTGGAACTTCATCATTGTAATCGGTTAATTCTTCAATTGTTTCTGAAACTAAAGTAAATAGTAATACATTATTGTAATGAGATGAGGTGGATAAAATAAAATAGAAAAAGTTGATGCTATAATTATTATTATCAAATGTTAAGTAAAAAAATTCATCATCAAATTTATAACACTGTTTTCATTACTATATTTTTTTTCTTTGGTAAAGTTCTTAGAATTGTAAAGTAAGCTGCACATATTAAAATTTTTCTTACTCTAATGTTATTTTTAAAATAATTTATAGTTATTCAGGTTCATTGTATTTCAAAACTGACTTCATGACTGGTGTATATAAAATTATAAATCACTTATGAACTGCATTATACCCATCATTTGATTAAAATTTTGGGAAGGAGGGTTGTACACAATAAATTTGCCGTCGTAGTTCCACTCATTAATTTCATCAACGGACACCCTTTTTCATTATTATTTACAATACCAATAGAGTGACTCCCCTTTCCAAATGTATGCACGTAATCAATTAATAAATAAAATTTATACAGATTCAGAACCGTTTTATTACCAAATAAACTCTATATACCTGCAATTTCCTCAACATTTGACTCGTGTTCTTGCTCTTTCTCTTGTTTTCTCCACTTCGATGTCCTCGATGTTCCTGCATATGGCCTGCGTTTTTTTGACGCCATTTTTTTCTTGGTCAAATCGTGCATAAGCTATTTCGTTTCGTAACTTATTCTTCCAAAGTTCCAATTCACGGATATCTCACATTTCTGATAATATTTTTTAACTGAAATTATTATAAATAAATTGTGAATTAGTCAGTTTACTTTCGTTTATATAAATAAAAAACGGTGGATGCGCACAGGAACATCGTACGATGTATTTAACCACATTTAGTTCCGGTACGTAAAGTTCCTAGTTGAAAGCGCGGCAATATTTAGGCCTAGACAACGATGTCAAAATTATTACTAGCCCTTGTCGAATGGCAGGAGGAAGGATTTCCCCTCGGTGTGATAAATTTACGTGCCATAGATGACCCGCGTCTCCCATTTGAAGATTACACAGTTGGGTTAGACGTTTATGCCAAATGCCAAGGATTCCTGGGGTCACATCCCGCCAAAATTTTAAAGATCGGTGGTAGGTTCACAAGATTATAAATTATGAGCAATATGATTTTTAAAATCATGTGTCTCATTTATAATTTATTGTACATTTCAACAGACGATAAATATCTTGTTTTCTTGTTTTAACACTATTTTAAATGATAATAAGAATAATGTTGGACATCTTGAGTTATTTCCCTTATTTACTGTGAAGTCTAAAACGGCTTTCACCCAAAACATGCAGTGAGAAGTCATTATAATCATGCATAACATATAATACTCTTGCTATTAAAATTTTTAATTAGTTTTTATTCAAAGGAATATGAAGATAATTAAACTCTTTCTAAATGTTTGTAACAATCAATATACATGTAACTGTACATTTTAATAGATGATAGAAGAGAATTACACAATGAAATGGATCTCCTTAGGACAACACCTAGATTGTGTTCCACTGAAGAAGAAACTTGGTAATTATACTTATTGATTTATTTATTGATTATGGTCTATTTGACTGTATTGAACTTGAAAAAAAGGGGGGTAAGCATAATTTTTTTGTTTAAATGGGATTTGTATCCAATATGTTTCACAGTGTGATTGCATGCAGAAATTAAAGATATTTTACTCTATAAATACAACATTTTTTATATATTAAAATTAACAGTGACTCCCCCCCCCCCTTTACTGATAAGTTGCTAAAATTTACATTTTCAGGTCACCTGAGTCACTCATCCGTTTTTGTCCATCGGCATTTGTCGTGCGTTTTGCGTTAACAATTGAACATTTTTACCTTCTTCTCTGAAACCCCTCAACCAATTTCAACCAATTTTGGCATATAGCACCTATAGGTGAAGGGGAACAAAAATTGTGAATTTCATAGTCCCTGCCCCCTTGGGCCTGAAGGGTAGGGCTGAAATCACCAAAATTAATGCAATCTTTAAAAATCTTCTTCTTTACTCCTGGACATCAAGCAGTCAAACTGTTGGCATGATTGTAATAAGGATTGAGCCCTCTACCAAAATTGTGAAATTCATGGCCCCAGGGTCGAGGGTTCTGGTGCTAGGGTGGGGCTATATACATCATATAGTGAAAGTGCATTATTTCTTTGAAAATCTTCTTGTCTGCTCCTCGATATTAAATAAACTAAGTATATAGTTATGATGAGCAAGAGTGCCTCTACCAAAATTGAGAATTTCATGACCCCAGGGCCAGGGGTTCTGGTGTTAGGTGTGTGGGGGGGGGGGGCTCTATTGATTATATAGTGAAAATGCATTAAATCTTTGAAAATCATCTTCTCTGCTCCTGGGTATGAAATAAACTAACTAAGTACATAGTAATGATGAGCATGGCTGCCTCTTCCAAAATTGTGAATTTCATGGCCCCTGGGTCAGGGGTTCTGGTAAAAGGGTGGGGGTGGGGCTCTATTGATTATATAGTGAAAATTCATAATTACTTTCAAAATATTTTTTTCAACTCCTGGTTATAAAACAAAGAAACAAGTGTATAGTTATGATGAGCAAGGGTGCTTTTACAAAATTTTTAAAACTTGTGGTCCCAGGGGTTCTGTTGTTTCTCGGGGGGGGGGGGGGGGGGGGGCTCTATTAGATTATATGGTGAAAATGTGTGAATTCTTTGAAAATCTTCAACTAATTGCATAGTTAGGATGATGAGGGTACCTCTTCCAAATTTGTAAATTTTCATGACCCTAGGTCATGGGTTTTGGTGTTAGGGTAGGGCTGTGTTAAATAGTGAAAATACATTATTTCTTTGAAAATCTCCTCTGCTCCTGGGCATATTGGAAGCAAACAGAGTAAAAGTTTTAATAAGCAAGGTATTTTTACCAGAATTTTGAACATCTGGACCATTTAGTCAAGTGTTCTGGTCCTGGCCAGGGCTCTATTAATTTGTAATCTACTGAGTGAGGTTATTCCCCTTTGCCATTCACCTTAAGTTTGATAATCAATCACTGTAGATAATGTATTTGAAACAAGGTATTATTTCAACTTGGAATAATTACTTGACATGGATTTCAATTAATTTTTCATTTTTGCTGTAGTTGCAATGTTAGTGATAATTTTTGCATTAAAAAATATTGTTTTTGTTGTAGAAAATGTAAAAATGGTAATATTTTCATCTTTATCAAGAAAAATTATGTTTCTATGCATGTTTTCGTGTTATTTATGTTGTTTGTTTGTTTATTTCATTGTTAATTGTTTATTTGTTTATGTTTTTTATTGGGAAAGGCCTTCTATGTTCTAGTTTGTTGTCACACATGCGCAGAAGGGTTAGTCCATGCCAGTCCATGCCAGGCATGGACTAACCCTTCTGCGCATGTGTTAATATTTTGCTTTCTATATATTCCGTATATTTCTGCAGTCAAACGGCATCACTACGTAATTGTTTAAGTATTTTACTCTATACTGAGGTACGATTGCATCGACATCGCTGAAATTTCCTACCGAGTTGAAGAAATCTGTTTATCACTGTCAGCAATGCGTAACCTTAGGTTTTCATGAATGAAGATTTCACATACCGATTTCCTAAAGAAATACATCGCGGGGAACGAAAATATATATCAATGCACATTCAATACGATAAATGCAAACACTTACAAATATTTTTTACAGTCGTAACAAGTTTAAATCCAACAAATAGCCAGAGAAACGCGTCCAGGTCAACACTGCCAATACACTACCAGACTACACTTGTTCGACGTCATCTTTCGAGGTGCGACGTCACAGGTACACTGTTTTCCCGAACTTTCTGTGGCAAAATGGCGAATAGGCATTGTACGTAATATAAGGCATTCTGTCATTGTAGTACAACACACAAACTTAATTTCTGTAGCAAAAAGTTTTCTTTTACCTAGGTAATCAAATAACAGAAGAGGATGTGAAAGTGGGAAGTGTTTAGTACAGAAAACGGGCTACAAAAATTTGAAGATCCACGATCCGCCCACTTGTTTCACCCCATCTAAAAGGTGCATTATTTAGTGTGCACATCTCGAGTTTTCAAGTCGCTGTGACGTCACACTCAAGTACAAGAACATAATGAAGGGAACATATTCTATTGAAAATTGTTTGTATCTTTCTATCCTGTTTTAAATAAAAAGATGAATGACATTTTAAAATAGATAATTATAAAGAAAAAGATATAGAGAAAAAGTTATTCGTCAATTATCGATACATTTTGATCTTACCGGGGGGGGGGGGGGGTTATCCTTTGGAAACAAATAGTCCGTCTTTCATACACTGGGAAAAATAGGGTGGTATGTAATGTAACCCCCCCCCCAAGTTTTGGCAGATTAATTTCCCCCTTCTTTTTCTTTTTTTTTGTTTCTCAACTTTTACCAAGGAGAAGTAAATTAAGAATCTGTCTCTCAAGTCTCCACAAACTGCCAGCCCCCCCCCCCCCCCTTAGAATCGAATGGTCGTCCCCTATTTCGTAAATCCCATGAAATGAAAGATCGATATATATATATTTTTGAAAAAAATCACAACCATACGAAAGCCTAGAAGGGTCAAATAAGAAAATTAAAAAAAAATATAAAAAGTCGTAATAACGAGATAAAAAGTCGCTATTACGAGATAAAAAGTCGTAAAAACGAGATAAAAAGTCGTTATTACGACTTAAGAAAATCGTTATTACGAGATAAAAAGTCGTAATAACGAGTTAAAAAGTCGTAATTACGACTTGAGAAAGTCGTAATAACGAGATAAAAAGTCGTTATTACGACTTAAGAAAATCTTTATTACAAGATAAAAAGTCGTTATTACGAGATAAAAAGTCGTTATTACGACTTAAGAAAGTCGTAATAACGAGATAAAAAGTCGTTATTACGACTTAAGAAAGTCGTTATTACAAGATAAAAAGTCGTTATTACGAGATAAAAAGTCGTGATAACGAGATAAAAAGTCGTTATTACGACTTAAGAAAGTCGTAATAACGAGATAAAAAGTCGTTATTACGACTTTCTTTAGTCGTAATAACGACTTTTTATCTCGTAATTACGACTTCCTTAAGTCGTAATAACGACTTTTTATCTCGTTATTACGACTTTCTTAAGTCGTAATAAAGACTTTTTATCTCGTAATTACGCCATTTATTTCGTAATAACGACTTTTTATCTCGTTATTACGAATTTCTTAAGTCGTAATAACGACTTTTTATCTCGTAATTACGACTTTTTATATCGTAATAACGACTTTTTATCTCGTTATTACGACTTTCTTAAGTCGTAATAACGACTTGTTATCTCGTAATTACGACATTCTTAAGTTGTAATAACGACTTTTTATCTCGTAATAACGACTTTCTTAAGTCGTAATAACGACTTTCTTAAGTCGTAATAACGACTTTCTATCTCGTAATAACGACTTTTTATCTCGTTATTACTACTTTTTAATTTTTTTTAATTTTCTTATTTGACCCTTCTAGGCTTTCGTACAACCAGATGTTTCACGTTGGCCATTACTTACAGAGTCTATATCGATACCCCCCCTTTTTTTTTTACACAGAAATAACAGCACAGTTGAAATAATGAAGGACAAACAGGACAAAAAAAAATGCGCACCGGTTTCAAAAGTGGGAACGGGGGGGGGACTTCCCAAAAATAATCTGACAAAAAAAGAAGAAGCAAATTTACTGTCACAATCCTGGAACTTGCCAGTGCTCGACCTTACAACATCAAAAAGTGTGTGTGTTTGGGGGGGGGGGGGGGGGCAACCAGCATCTAAAGGAAATTTTACCATAACAAAATACTATACTCGAAAAAAAGCCCCCCCCCCCCCCCCGGCGTTCTAGGGGCCTGACTTTTTTCCGCAATATTTATGTACATTTTTTCCCCTTCTAAATGTTATATTTTTCCTATCCAATACTTCACCTGAGTTGCCCTTTTCATTCAAATTTAAAAAAAAAATACATGTAACAACATACTGTAGACGACACCTTCAACCCAATACATATCTGATTGCATTGTCAAATCCAGAAAGAAGATTATAGTATCCTTCTGTTCATGCAATGGAGATATGGATTGCTGTGCCTTTATTTACAGGGAAAAAATCTCTTTAATTTAAAATTACAGGGAACCATTCATGAGGCGTATAGGAAGGACTATGTTCTGTAATCTCATATTTTAATTTACCCGCCATTCTTATGCATACGCACATGTATTGTACCAGTGCATGCGCAGATCAAAAAAAAAAAAAAAATCCGGGGGGGGGGGGGGGAGGGGTCCAAATCAACTCAAACTGATGTCGGAGTAGGAAATTTTTGGACAAGAAAAAAAAATAAGGAAATAAATACTGCGATTAAAACTTGCTTAAAGCTGACAAACCTATTCCATGGAGGATGTCACTCTCTTTAGTCAATTTTCTACAGATACGTTAAATTTGTTAACCAATTTACAAGGGATCTGTGGTTCCTAGCGGGGGGGGGGGGGGGGAGTTCCAAGGTAATGTTTTCCTTACTTAACAGAAATTTAACTACAGGTACTGTGAGCACTTATCTTATAAAATTATTTCCTCGCCCTCAAATGAGTAAATTGGCAAAGTACATTTCTTGGCACTAGTAAATGAGATTTGAGATTTTGTTAAAAGTTACATTGGCTACCCCACGTGTAAAGGGCGGAAGTACGGAAGTGTTACGGACAGACACCTCCATCATTACATGTACCCTTACTTTTCAAGCAGAGGTTTAATACCTCTGAAAATCCCAGGGGTGTCCGACCCCACCCCACCCCCTTCTAGATACTGTGAAGTCTTGCTTTATAGGATGTTACAAGTGTAATCATAGTTATTTTTTATTACTTGTTACATGTAATTGATATTGGTGAATTACTGAATGATGAGATAAATGGGAGAGCCTTATATGACGACCATTTGCACGGTTAACTGCAGCAATCGACATTTTCTCGAATGCAAAATCATCGATGTTACCCGACGTCTGGACTGTCGACGAAGGTCAGCAACACTTCGGGTCACTTGAAATTTTCATAAAGCTTCGTATTTATCAAAGTATTAATTGGATATATAGAATTGATTGTCCCTTCTGTAGTATATTTTAGGTACATGTAATATCTTAACATTCAAAGAAGCTAAGGTGCAGACTCTACGGATAAGAAGTCTCACTTACATTTCTTTCTTTTTTTTTCAATATTTATATTTATGGAAAGGGGGGGTCATGGACGCCTACGTACGCAACACGTTCGAGATAGTTTTTCAGCTTCTCGGAAAGGCCCAAGAAGTTGCGATTGTTGATTTGTAAGTTATAAATACAAAAGAGACAATCCAAAGCGCATTATGTACAAGCACAGCCAAAAAAGGTCCGGAAAACAGAAAATTATTAGAGGTTTTCAAAGTCCAAGGACAGGGACATGTATACTTGTATATACGTACCTGCTAGGGACCATAATCACATAATTTTCGTAAACAGTGAAAATAAAAGTTTCAAGTTAACACTAAGCTCGAACTTTTTTCTGTAAGACATCAATATCAAAAGACATACTAAAGAGCAGCTCATTATGTACTAATAGTATAGTTAAGTATAGACAAAAAGTCCGGAAAAACAACTAAGAAGGCATGACGGACGGAAAGGGGTTACTTGTACTCCATATGCCCCGGCCATTTCACGGCGGAGACATAAATGAAAACAATGTGCTGAAAAAGCAGAAAATTCAAAGTAAACTTGGAAACATAATTGAAATGGCGACTAACTATTACATGTATTACTAGTCATTGTCGCTTGCCGAAATGCACAGACAGTGATTTTACTCGTGTTTGATATGGATATCACACTCGGATGGAACACTGGAAATAATAACTACTCCCTTTGATGCAAAAAATCATGTCGTACCGGATTATTTCAAGCTGAATTGTATTCCGACTGAATCTGAAGGAAAAATGGTTGAGAAATGATAGAATTAAAATGATTAATAATTTATTCTTTTAAAACAAGTCAAGATTAAATTCAAGTGGATGCGCTCATGTGGAACTGATAGTCATATTGAGACGTTACCATCTTTTTGTTAAAATACATGTGCATTATTCTGTAAATGTCAAACTGAAAAAAAAGATGCACATGTTTCAAATCTTCCTTTATCCCTCTCTTAGCATAAACAGCATAGAGATACAGTCTTACCATGGAGTCTTTTTTGGTTTTTAGTGTACAATATAGATGGAATAACATACACACGCATCGAGATGTATGCACGTCACCTTAGATTTCCGTAAACAGGATATGAATTGTACATAGTGAATTAATTAATCGGGGGAAAATGGTTCCAGTCAACAACAGCATCACCCTCTCCCTTTTTTGGAGAGGGGTGGTAATGTCGTATACAGTGGATATTTCTTAAATGTAGCTATTTAATAAAATCAAGTCCAATCAAGAACAGCATCACCACAACCCCCCCCCCCCCTTTTGGGAGGGGTCATGTGAAGTGCATATTTCTTAAATATAGCAAATAAATAAAATCGCAACTCTATTAATTTTTCACTTTATATAGAAATAATTGATATTAATTTTTGGTATCGCTAACCCCCCCCCCCCCCTTTCTCCAGTTTAATTTTTAGTCTAAGAACCAAAATTGAGAGCGCAAATCGGCGACGATGTTGGAAAGCTTACGCTTTCTTTCTTGACTTCGATAAAGAACGAGGGCGCCTTTGATTTGGATTCAGCGGGAATATGGACGCACTTAAAAAAGTAAAAATTTCATTGATCCATCACATGATATTTTAGCATGCTACTGATATGTAGGGTTCCCATCAGTGTGATAATGATAAGGGGAATAATTTCCTAAAACTAGTATTGTATTGTGTTTTGATTTGCTAAATTATACAAAATATGGCCACATGAGTCATTTGGAACAAAATGTAACATTTTCAATTACGTTTTTCTATAACAATTTGCTATCTCTGAGTTGTCCACCATTTTAACGTTATGAATTTATGTGCATTTTAACTCAAAGAAACAAACAATTATTTGTGAAAAAAAATGGTGAAAAACAGAGACCATAAAAAAAACTTTCTCCCTGAAAAACCACACTGTGTAAATTCGCTGCTTCAATTTCGTTTTGAATGATACGACTGTAGCGCAGCATTATGTGTTACCTGTCAAAGACGGTGAGGAATAGATGATTTTTTGTTTTATCCTCGTATGGAGCATTTATGTATTTTCAAACATACAATCAAGTAGTTGGTAAGTTTTTTAACATTAATTGAATAAATAAATAAAACAAGATGTGTTTGTAAAACACTATGTCCCCGATGGTAACACAATTCTGGAGTGGGACGTAGACTACAGTGCAATAGTTATGGCCAATGTTAATTTTTTCAAATGTAGGTCAAAGGTCACAATTGAGGTCATATGATCAAAAATTTCTGTACCAATGGAAAGGTCTTTTCATAATGAACACTCATGTCAAATATTAAAGCCTTACCCTTGACAGCACAATAGTTATGGGCTAGGTTAAAGTTGACACCAGACAGACAAACAAACAGACAGACAGGACAAAAACAATATACCCCCGTGATCTTTCGATCCGGGGGCATAAAAAGATATGTAAATGCACCAAAAGCGAAAGCAATTCTTATCACCTATTCAATGAGATTGAGAAGATCTTAATATCCAATTTAATACATCTGCATAAGAAGACTTATAGAATACAATTTTTTAAACAAGGTATTTCAATGTAATGTTACATTTTCCTATTTGCGTAGCTTTTGTAAAGGTCTCTACAGCTGTGGTCAGCCGACCAATTCTGCTTGATTGGACAAGGATTTGTACACATGATTCCTGTAGATTACACGCCAATCTTCTAAATTATAGATACAGAGACGGTGTGTTTTATACGTGCCTATGACTAGAGATTAAGAGGGAATATTTCAATTATTCGTTGATACTGCATACGTACATGTATGTTTCTTTAACTCTTTATGATCATATATGCTTCCTGTCAGCTTGTTGAAGTCTTCATCCACGGAAAAAAAATGGTGTCACAGTTAAGGAGGTTGGATCCTGTCATCAAAAGTAATGAGAATTTTTTATCAAGTATATTTTTAGAATTTATACACATAGCTTAATTAAAAATCAAAACAAAAGATTGGGGTCAATGCACTTCTTTTGGCGCTACAGAGCATTTAGTTTGACCTTTTTGCACTGTAAATACGTCTTGCACATAAATCAATTTTTAAAGTTTTTCCTCTAATATTTTTTTTATTCAATTAAATTATGGGAACAAACACAGTTTTATTTCATCTTGAATAGACACCTTAAAATTTGTGACAACGAAAAAATTTTCAAATTACTCCGCATGTTCAATTATTTGACCTTTTTGCACTCAAAAAATTTCATTTTTCTGGCATTAAAAATTTAACAAGCAAAAAAATCATTTAAAGTAATTACATTTTACTGAATTTAAAAAGAATGGTTAAAAGTATTTTATATGTTCAGAAAATAAAATAAAAAGTGGGGGTCTGTGATGTTAATTTTTAGATATTACTAAAATAGTGCTAATTTTAAGCTTAAAATAGGGATTTTTTCCCCTTGATTTTCACAATATATTTGCTATATTTATCAAATATAATGATAGAATTCATGACATTTTATTTGATATATAATTTAGGACCAGTATAAAACAGTTCACTACAGAAAATAACTATGTGTGCAGACTGCATGTAAAAATAGGAATCCAAACTTAACATACTTTAAATACTTCGAAAGAGAAAAAATGATCATTTTCTTCTAAAAAACCTTCCGCCACAAAATATAGTTCCTCACTTAATGCTTTTGGTATGGAATTTTATCATGGATTTTTAACTGAATATAGTTTAACTGGCATTGTAGAATTCAAATTTATTGTAAGAATTAAAATTTTATGCAGAATTTTTGAAACATAGGTTAAGATATAAATCTGCTCCAAAGCTCAGGAGCGAACCTCGTTAAGGAGGCTGGGGGGTCAACAAATTAACCACAAATTAACCACCAGATTTAACTTAATTTTTTAGATATGATATCTTAAGCTGTCAACTATCATTTGGCAAAGAAAAATTTCAAAAATTTTAGTTTTAAAATTTGATCATTTTCTATATCTTCATATGGAGCTCTTCTTCTAAAGGAGATCAATATAGTCTAAAAATGGCCACAACCCCCCAGCCTCTTTAAGTCACATTATTGAAAATAAGAAGTGTGTGTCCTTAATATGATCAGTGGCGGATCCAGGAATTTCGTACCGGGGGGAGTAGAAGCCAGCCTTGGATCCGCCTTTGATGTTAACTACATCCGAGTGTGCTTTTGCTGATGTCTGATATAGATAAGAAAAATCCTCATTCATTATATGTGTGTTCTTCAAGGATAAACACCGAGGTCTACAAGTATACCGAAGACAATTTTTCTCCATTTTTGTACTGACAGGAAGTTTGAATTTATACAGATCTATGTCAATTAAAAGAAAAGCAAATTCTTGAAATACATTAAGTATTCTATTTTGTGATAAACCATTGGTTGTTGGAATGAATTAAGGTAAAGCATAACAAAATATTTTCCTCGTCTCTACAGGCACGTAGTATCATGGGAGGTCTGCCCCGGACCCCCCAGCTTTTTTTTTAAACATAACCTTTTACTGTTGAAAATGTTCATTGAAAAGCTGGTCCCCCACTTTTTTTTGTAGTAAAATCAAATAATGAATATGATGTAATGCATAATGTACACCCCCCTCCCGACATAGGATTTTCGAGTTCGGACAGTTGTGGATTTTTTTGTTTGTTTTTTTTTGTTTTGTTTTGTTTTTGTTTTTGTTTTTTTTTTTGCTTGTCAGTTCTTTTCAGGGTGTCAAATATTTCTTTTCTGGACCCCCGCCCCCCTTTCGATCAAAAAAACCCCCCGATACTATATGATTGATAAATACAAAAAGATGGTTACTGCAGTACTCGAACTCATGAACACTCGCGGTTAGCATGTTAATATATTCATTAAGATAACTTCTGGTGGTCGAGTTTTATATGAGATATTTTTCAAGCTACAAAAATAATGCATTCAGAGGTCCGCAAAAAAAATTACTTAAAAAATTATTAGCATTACATGATAACAAAGGTCTTTTATTGTTGTTGTTGTTTGTTTGTTTGTTTTGTTTTGTTTTGTTTTTTGTTTTTTGGTATCAAATCTAACATCTAGCAGCTTGAAGAGCTGTTCGTTTTAAATAAAGTTACATGTAATATATATCACCTAGCTGCTAAGTTAAGCTGCTACGATCAACTCATCAGAGACAGAAATGAACGACAACTCTGCAAGGGAGATCTGCTACGATCTTGAACACACATCATCAAATTTCACCGACACATAGAGAGTTCTCATTTTTAAGAAATTTTAATAAATCTACATGTATATATAGTATCAAATACAGGTATTAAGAAAAGTGTTACTGATCCTTTGTGTTGGCATTTTATGTTAAAAATTATACAAGGACAGATCCATTTTTCCTAAAAAAAAAAAAAGGGGGGGGGGGGGCTTTCACACAAACTCAAAAAATTCCGACTTAAGAATTCTTGTAATTAAATAGTCGCAGTAATAATTTTTATGGTTAAAAATTATTAAGAGTTATGTGTACGAGGAGTAAATATTTATTAGAAGCCATGCAGTTTCAAAGATCTCATAGGGTAAAGGGGGACATCATGCAACCCATCCCTAAAACTCGGGGAAAGTGGGCTTCTTCTTTAAACTGTTTAAAGTTTTGTGCTTAACTAAGGAAAAACACTTTGTGTAGCATACACTGTAAACTATTGTACAATTTTTTTTTTCGTTTTTTTTTTTTACATCAATATTTCTTACCCCCCTCCCCCCTTCCCCCACAAACATACAGATTGGATTCATTACGGTTTTCCATTATTTCTGGTCTATAAGTAGTAGAGTGTGTTTTGTTTCAATTCATGGCTTTTTGTGTTTCAGCAAGATTCAAAAATGAAGTGATAAAGGGAGGGGGGAATTAGATACTATTAGTCAACGCCACACTGATTAGGGGACGACCATTTGATTCTGAAAAGGGGAAGGTAAATTTTTCCAGGTCAGATTATTTATATTTTATATCGGTGAAGGATAGTTATTTATTTCCAAAATGATCGAGGACAGATTATTTATTTGCTTCTTTGCTGAAAAAAGTCTGGCAAAAACAAAACAAAAACGCCTATGGTGCGCCAAATTTCTATTTTTTGGAAAGGGGAGGGGGGGTAACACCAGTAAAAGACAGATTACATGTATTTATTTTCTGGCCAGTTGAGGAAAGCTTATTTATTTCCAACCTTTTCGAGGTTAGATTATTTATTTCCAAAATCTGCCCCCTCCATCAAATTGTCCCCTTATTTATTTTTTGCCTATTTCCAAAATCTGCCAGCACCCCCCCCCCCGCCCCCGTTTCAATTAGTCGTCCTGTAGGATGTAATTTGAGGAATAATTTTTTCTTTAAATCAATTTTGAAATGTTATTAATCTTTTTATTAAAAAAAAAAGAACTGAAAGATACAAGCAATTTTTAAAACGATATGGACACTATCTTCCCCGTCATAATATAAAGCTACTCTTGAGTGTGACGTCACAACGACTTGAAAACCCGAGATGTGCACACTAAAAATGCACCTTTTAGCTGGGGTGAAACAAGTGGGCGGATCATGGATCTTCAATTTTTTGGAGCCCGTTTTCTGTACTAAACACTTCCCACTTTCATATCCTTTTGTGATATTTGATTACCCGGGTTAAAGAAAACTTTTTGCTACAGGAATTAAGTTTGTGTGTTGTACTACAATGACAGAATGCCTTATATTACGTACAATGCCTATTCGCCATTTTGCCACAGAAAGTTCGGGAAAACAGTGTACCTGTGACGTCGCACCTCGAAAGATGACGTCGAACAAGTGTAGTCTGGTAGTGTATTGGCAGTGTTGACCTGGACGCGTTTCTCTGGCTATTTGTTGGATTTAAACTTGTTACGACTGTAAAAATATTTGTAAGTGTTTGCATTTATCGTATTGAATGTGCATTGGTATATATTTTCGTTCCCCGCGAGGTATTTCTTCAGGAAATCGGTATGTGAAATCTTCATTCATGAAAACCTAAGGTTACGCATTGCTGACAGTGATAAACGGATTTCTTCAACTCGGTAGGAAATTTCAGCGATGTCGACGCGATCGTACCTCAGTATAGAGTCAAATACTTCAACAATTACGTAGTGATGCCGTTTGACTGCAGAAATATACGGAATATATAGAAAGCAAAATATTAACACATGCGCAGAAGGGTTAGTCCATGCCTGGCATGGACTAACCCTTCTGCGCATGTGTGACAACAAACTAGAACATAGAAGGCCTTTCCCAATAAAAAACATAAACAAATAAACAATTAACAATGAAATAAACAGACAAACAACATAAATAACACGAAAACATGCATAGAAACATAATTTTTCTTGATAAAGATGAAAATATTACCATTTTTACAGTTTCTACAACAAAAACAATATTTTTTAATGCAAAAATTATCACTTACATTGCAACTACAGCAAGAATAAAAATTTAATTGAAATCCATGTCAAGTAATTATTCCAAGTTGAAATAATACCTTGTTAAGAATGAATTTTGATTCAGTTTAATTGCATGATAAGTGCATAATTGTTATTGATCATTTAACTTTATGCAAATAACACTTTTTCTAAAGATATGAGACTGCTTGGAGAGAAGGAAGAAGGGTGGTTGAGTTAGGGGTGTTAGCAGATGGGCTCTCTGGTTGTGAAGTTTGTGGTATTCCTCTCCATCTTTCTCATACCATGGGAATACTAACTTGTGGATTAGGTTCATTCCTGAAAGTCCAGACCAAGCTTGCCACAGGTACATATTTTGTATTTATTTTTCAGTTACAGTACATGTATATTATGAAAGGACCAGGTTAATTTCCTGTCATGAATATATTCTATTTTTCATAAATACATCTGAATTATATATTTTTAGGAATGGTGCATACAGGCATGGGACCTTCTCAAGTGAATGCACTTTTAACATCATTAAATATCCCCCCAATCAGTTCTAGGACACTGCAAAACAGACAAAATGAAACAGGAACAGTTATGGAGAAAATTGTAGTAGAAAGTACCAGAAGCAGCCTTCATGATGAAATTCAGGCAACTGTAGAGTATGTACATGCAGAAAAACACATCTATTGTAATATGAAAATTTTGGTTTTGAATATTTAGGACACTAAAATATATTTGATTTAAATGAAGTTATAATGTGTTTATCAGAATGTAAATGGATAGACGATGTCATTTAAAATTTTAATTTTTCTATTCTCAAATAAATTCAACTTTAACATATTACCTGTAAGCAGTAAATCCTATCATTTTCAATTAAAGATTTTAAAATAGTTTTCCTAAAAATATACTGCACAGTAACCTATTATTATATAAAATATTCATTTTAAGAGATTAACCACAATTAAGGTGGGAAAAACCAACTAGCTTCATGTTTCTGGTGGCTTTCCTGTGATTTTTAAGGTATGAAGGTACAGACGAGCTAACAGTCAGTGTTGATGCAGGTTGGCAGAAACGAGGCAGTGGGCGATCCTTTGACAGCCTCTCTGGTATGTTGTGCATATTTTTTATACCCCCACTTGAAAAGTGGGAGGGTATATAGTGATCGGTATGTCCATCCGTCTGTACGTCCATCCGTCTGTCCTTCCGTCTGTATGTCCGTCTGTTATGCTTTGGGGTACCCATCTCTTATCCACAACTCCTCTTATACCACTGGTCAGTGGATGAAATTTAATGAGACTTTCACAGAATCTTTGTTACACAGTGCCATTGTACTTACTTACTTACTTATTCTCTCCATGCCCTGGAGGACGCAGGAGGCGGTAAATTGTGCACCACCTATTTTACTTTTTGGTCTGACACATATTCGGGTCTACCAGAGCAAAACATGGACCTTGCCATTATGATCATATGGAAGGCAGGGGGTATCATTTAGTGAGCTCATTGCTCACAGTACCTCTAGTTTCTTTTAAAAGGAGTTGGATGTTTAACACAGTAAAACTTCAATTGCTTAAATTATTTTGAATTATAATTGTTATACCTATTTTATACAATATTTATATATTTTATAACAAATATATTTCATAACAAACCTATTATTTATATATTTTATCACAAATTCATTCCTTAGATAACTCAATCTGCCTGACTTTTTATTTGAAACAATATTTTTAGGTCATTGCTCAAAGATTGGATTTCAGACAGGTAAAATCATTGATTATGGTATACGAACAAAATGCTGCAAAATTTGTGAGCGTGCTACAAGAAGTGGAAAAGACCCCAAAGATCACGACTGCCGAGAAAACTGGGAAGTTATTTTATTTTCTGAGAGAGAGAGAACTGACCCACCTATCCTTTTCTCTCTATTATTCTCACTTTCAATAATAACTAATCATCATGCAAATGCATGTACTTAAAACTGCTTGAAAGCACTTGTGGAAAACAGAGCAAGCAAATTTATTTTGTGCGAGACATGTGAAACAATATATCCCATGAGTATGGTGTCCAGATAGGGCCTTTTACAAAAGCTCACCAGTGATTTCAGAAAAGCAGGCCTTTGCGCTTACAAACAACAACACATCAAGTGAACACAACTTCCCACAACACGAAATCACACTAACACACAACATGTCAACGCACAGGAATTTTAAAGAATACTGTAAAACAACAACATCCAAGAATACAAACATGCTTTATTACTATATACATGTCAATTAAAATGAAAAAGTGAAGTTATGTTTTCACACTGTATTTGTTAGAAAAAAAACATGGAAATTCATTTAAAATCATAGCAAAAATTATGTGTAAAAATATCATGATACATGTATTATCATGTTATTTTTTTTAAATCGTGATATATCTCCATATAAAATTTTGGCAATACCCATCCCTAATAACATAGGTAACTTTATTTATCTGATAACCCCATGCTTGACTTTATTTGAGGGAATTCTGCAAAATGATCCATTTAAAATGAGTTGTAGAGTGTATATTGTAAAATATAAACAGTTCTAGTAACACATAAAACATTTAACTAACTACAATAGCTTCATCTCAAGCTTTACTGGACTTCTTTTATATAGGCAGCTCTAAGGCGATGGAAAAGGATATGTGGCTAAAATGATCTCCAGAAAAATGGAAGAAGGGGTGAACATAACAAATGTGGTTGCAGATGAGGACACCACTACCTTTTGCCATTTGAGAAACGTCCACAAAAACATTACAAAGATTAGTGATAAAAACCATATAAGGAAAATTTTCTCTCCAAATTTGTATGGTTTACAATTAAAACACAGATCACTGAGCACTAAAGTTATTTGGTACTTAGTAAAATGTTTTAATTACATGATATCACAAAACAAAGGGAATCCGGTGGGAGTACAGAGAGGGTTGGAAGCACTAAGCAGACACCCTTTTGGAGATCACAGTGCTTGCAATGAATCTTGGTGTTCCCATATCAGCAATCTGAAACAGAAATATTCTGTTTTGCCATATGGGAAACCACTCAAGGACAGCCATCTTCAAGAGTCCATTCAACTTATCCGCTCCAAGCTTCTGAAGGACACTTCCAAACTCTCAAGATTAGGAAGTACACAAGCAAATGAAGCATTCAACAAATCTGTCTCCCTAAAAGCTCCTAAGAATCATCACTTTGGTGGATCTGCAAGCCTCAGTTACAGAGTTGCAGCAAGTGTTGCAGAGAAAAATGCAGGGCAGACATATCTGGTTGAGGTAAGTCATATATAGTTCTGCATTTGAGTGATGATGACAACTTAACATGTCATAGATTGAATATTTAGGACACCATTGAGTCAGTGATATATTTTAAATTGAACTTTAACATTATAACATCATACTTTTAATAGGTGAACAGAAGAGTTGGTCTCTCCCCAGGAAAACACACGAGGAAATTCTGCTATTTGCGTGATTCTCAATCAAGAAAGAGAAAAGCCATCGCAAGAACAAAGAGGAAAAGAATGCAACTGAAAGCCAAGAAGTGAGATTTTTAAATTCAAAGTTATTATAAGTATTACTCCACCTCCAACCTCTTTGTGGCGTTTGATTGTGTTGGACTACTCAGTCTGTCACATACCTAGAGCTTTACTGTATCATAATTTTTGCAAGGTGTATATAACGATAGTATTAAATGTAGACAGAAAAAAAATTAGTTGTGTAATTCATGCATACTTGTATATATTTACTTTGCTCTTCTTGATAAGTTTTGAAAATCAATTTTGTTTTGAAGTTTCAAATAGTTCAGTTATTGATATTTAAAATTTTATTGCCTTTATAGATGCCAGACTACAGCATGTAAAGAGATAAGAGAGGGGCCTACATATGAGTCTGGAGTTGGAATCTCTGATTCCAATACTGTAGTTGATGAAATTCCACCACCTTCATCTGCACCACAACCAAAGAGTTTGTCAACCAAAGACAAAAAATTTGTCTTCTTTGACCTGGAAACAACAGGACTTGGTATTGATGAATTCTTTTTCTCTAAATTAAATCTGTACAATTGATTTTAAGGAAAACTTCAAAAAAGTTGTCTAATATATTATAAATCATAAAAGAAAGCCAATGCTGATTTTGGTTAAAAAAAAAAAAAGGTTAATGAATGCCATTGTTGATTTTGTTAGTTTTTTTTTTATTTAATGAATGTCAATGCTGATTCTTTTTTATTTCAGCAAGAACATCACACATTCTGCAGGTGGCTGCCATTTGTGGGAAGGAGACATTTTCTTCCTATGTAATGCCTAAGAAGCAAATTACACCCTCTGCCTCCACAGTTACTGGCCTAAAGCTTGATAATGGGACCCTCTATCACCATGAGAGGAAAGCCAATGCTGTTTCAATTTCAAGTGCACTTGGTTCTTTTTTAAGCTATATTGAGAAGCAAGGCAGCGTTATTTTAGTTGGCCACAACATCAGAAGTTTTGATGTTTATGTTCTTTTTCATGTCTAGATTCTTGCTCTCTGTTAGATCGAATGTCAAACTGTGTACAAGGTTTTTTAGATACCAAATTTCTATTCAAACTTGTCCATCTCAATTTGTGTTCATATAGACAGGAACATTTATCAGATGTATTGTTAAATTGTACTTACAATGCACATGATGCTGTAGAGGATGTTTCAGCTTTTAATTACAAAGGTTATTTGAGACTGTTCATTTTTGTGATGATGAAGATTCATCCTCTACATTTACATTTCAGTATGCTTTGAGTGTCCATAACTACCAGAAGGTTGTAGATAGAAACATTCCATCCTTAAAATGTTTAATTGATAAAAATGTTCAGAGTGTCAGAATGGCAAGGAAGGTGGCAGGTAGTGGCCTAGACTTTGATTGTCTCAGATTAGCACATTCTAGAAGACCTGATGGAATTAATAATCTATTCACTGAGCAGTGTGACAACAAATCTGTCAGAGTTACGAAGTGCAAGAAAATTATTGATATTGTTACACAGTTTTTCATGTCTTTAAATGAAAGTTAAATGTCTGATCACTACATGCATAAGCCCTGGAGTGTTGCATTCCTGTATTTTCCTAACAAACATTGAGGTCATACATACAAAATTAATGAAAGAAGATGATTATTAGTTAAATTATATAAAAATTTATATTTTGCCTTGAAATGGATTATGTTAAATCATGTAAGAAAAAAGTACATTCTTTTACTTTGTTCATGCAGTAATTCATTTTTAACTTATTAATCATTATATTTATTACATGTAAATTATTAATTTATTTTAACTTAATATTTTAAAAGTTATTTTAAATTTTATGGAATGTGTTTTTTTTAATATATATTATGAAATTTTGTATTAACTCTTTCGGTTTTACTATAATTTAAATTGAGGAATGTGTGAAAATTGGAAAAGATGATAGAGAAAATTCGAAATATTATAATTAAGTCTGTTTCCTTTGTCTTTAAAATGCCAATCAATTATTTTTGCAGTTCAAAGTATCAGACAGGGTGACCTGAAAAAGATTTTGTTAAGTACATCAACTTTTTTTATTGTACATCTTAAGGAGAACATAATGAAATATTGTATGAAATTGAAAAATAACAGAGGAAATTCGGGTTATTTTGTAACAAAATATCTCAATATTTTGATCATTGACACCCACTTTGTAATTTATTTTTATTTCTTTTAGGGTGTATTCTATATGTATAAATCAACCATTTAGAGTTATCATCAGTCACATTTTTAGAATATTTGAATGAAAAAGGTTCATTTTTAGGCATAAAATGTTATAAAACAGAGGAAATTCGAGTTGCAGAAAATAATAACGTGATTGATTTTGGAATTGATTTTATGTTATTTTTAAGATAACACCTTAAATAAAAAATTCACGTGATAAAATGTTTCATTTATGTGCTCTCAAAAAAAAAATATTGTAAAAGATGAAAGTAACCTTTAAAAATTCATATCTACAATGTTGAATTCATTCTATAATTTCATTGGCTAATTGGAAAAAAAGTAGGTCATTGACCTAGATGTTTTAAAATGGATTTCATCAATACATACATATGTCTTACTAATTCAATAGCTGAGTTTTGATTATCATCAGTGGATTTTTTTTTATTCTGAGTAAACAAGTACCTTAACAGTGATGTTTTTTTTTTTCTGCAAACAATAAAAAAAAATCTAACACTATTATTCAAATATATTATTGTTTAATTTTGGTCTTCATTTTTGTATGTTGTTTAACGTCCCTCTCAAGAATTTTTCACTCATATGGAACGCCGCCACTTGCCGGCAGAGAGCTGCAAATTTTGTCCTATACTCGGCACTTACGGCCATTGAGCAGTGAGGGATCTTTTTCGTGCCAGCACCAACTGCGACACGGGACCTCGGTTTATACAGTCTCATCCGAAGGACCGGTCTCCACGTCCCACAGTGGGATTCGAACCCGCGACGTAAGGATCAACTCCTTACTTCGCGACTCTAGAGCAGACGCTCTAACCACTGCGCCACGCGGGCGACTTTTGGTCTTCGTAAATAAATACGAGGGGCATTTGTAAAGTTCTGAGAACTGGTTGATAAAATATTAACCGTTTCACGGAAATTATTGAATTTGATATCATTGGACAGATAACAAAAATATACACATATTGTGACGTTACTTTGTAATTTTTATTACGTAATAACTCCGAAAATGACGTCAGATCTCGAATGTCTAGCATACTGACCATAAAAATGACGAAACAAGAGACACAATTTCAGTGAAGTAAAATTTTAAAGTCCAGTTTTGTTCATTACTCGGATGCACGCTAACGGACACAACTGCCAGCTGGAAAAATGTTTACATAGACTACAGTCTATCATATGAACTTAAATTCAGGGGCTCTTATAGTTCTGAGATGGTTTAAGAATGTGTCAAACATAGCATGTTATCAAATCTCGCGCAAAATATTTGGGTAAATAAGACGTTGCTGTGAGAAAATCACAAAGTTGACAATCACAGGAAAAGAGTGGATGGTGTTACAGAGTTTGCTGGCATTAATTCGTCAGGTGTTTTAACCAATTTTGCGGGAACGATTAAAGGTCAAGAGAGGTTAAGCTAAGAGTGTCCTATATTTTCTCGTAAAAACCAAAATGGCGCCGGTGTAGTTCTGACCCACTGTAACTCGATATGTTCGAACTTTTTAAATCATGGAAAATAAATAAGATTGTACATGGTAATGGAACTCAGATGTATTTTATTGAGTCGAATGTCAAAAAGAATAGTGAGTTTTGGATTGCCGATGTTGAAATAATATGAAAAAAAAAAAAACCGCACAGAAACAAGTCCGGGGAAGACTTTTGTACGTCTTATTCGTAAACGGTAAGGGTCCTGATACTCAAGATACATTTGTGGAAAACATCATTTTTACACATCAGTTTTATGTAGAATATCTTTTATTTAATATAGTGGAGAGCTAAATAATTGACTGAAAATCCAGCTGTCATGTAAATAAAAATATTTTATGAACGCCTATGATAACTTTACGGTGCTTATTAATCAAGCAAAACAATAAAATATGGAATTGCTGATTTACCATCCCATTTTTACAGTCTTACTCTACCTCCATGCAAATTGTCTTTGAAATATCATTTCAAATAAGCCTTTGACAGCACTCTTTCAATCCTCTCATGTGGACAAAAAAAACGCGACTTTTCAGTATGCCAAACATTCGAGATTCTGACGTCATTTTTGGAATTATTACGTCATAAATGTAAGAAAATTACATTAATATAAGTGCAATTTTTCCAGCTCTTTTCAATGGTATCAAACTTATTAACTTCCGTGAAATGGTTAATATTTTAGCAAGCAATTCTCAGAACTTTTTAAATGCCCCTTGTATAGTTTTCAATAACGAACTTTTTTTTTTTATTTTTCTCAATATCACCGAATATGTTCATAAGTCAAGTACATGTAAGCATTGACACTAAGTTACAGATTGTTCAGAACCAGAAGAAGCCAGTGGCATTTTATGATTGAAAAACTTCTCTTCAGAGTTTTTTTCCTGACCTTTGAAACTTTTAGCTAAATTCCATCATATCACAGAGTGGAAACTTGATATTGGAAGACAGGGATACTTCTTTAAAAGTATCAGAGAATTCTTTTAATCAGACTCTGCAAAAGATTCTGTTTGTTCAAGACCTGTGCATCCTAACACGAGGTTATTACTTTTACAGATAAAGAAAATGACAAGCCTGCTATGCAAACCAGAAGCAATTCTTACTACATTTACATAAATTATATCTGAAGACTAATCACAAAAATCACTGCCTGTTTGATATAACAGGATACCATTCAGTAAACTTCAATACAACACTGTTTAATATAACAGGATACCATTCAGTGAACTTCAATACAACATTGTTTAATATAACAGGATACCATTCCGTGAACTTCAATACGACATTGTTTAATATAACAGGATACCATTCAGTGAACTTCAATACAACATGTTTAATATAACAGGATACCATTCCGTGAACTTCAATACAACATTGTTGTCCAACAACACCTTTTATTACCTGTATACGACATACATTATCATTTTTGTATGTTTTATAATTCTATCTAAATATACCTTGTATATTTCTTTTGAAAATATGAAACATTGTACAAATGTTTACTATATGCTTTTATGTCATTTGTCTGCATCATCTATGTCCTATTTATAAAATTATCACCAGTATGATAGTTAGTGTTCTCTTTAAATAACCATTAAAGTCTTTAACTACCATGATTCTGTTAGTGTTACCATGGCAAAATAATTTTGAGATATACTAAACTGATAAATTATAGCAGTATTTTTTTGATAAGTACTTATGAAAAATGAACAAAATATAAATATAAAACAAAACAATATCAGTACTGTATTTATTAATTATAAAGAAAATGTGTTTGATAAATTCTTGCAGCAAAGAAAATACGCAAAAAATGTTGACAAATTTAAACTGACATAGTTTCCTTTAAGGTTGGAATTTTTTCAAAAATATTTTGCATCTTTGTTCTTGACATTCGTCCATAGCAAATAAGATTAAAAAGTGAAACTGTGAAATTTCTTCATCTACGATCATTTTGCCAGTCACAGTCACTATGGCATGTCAAACGTTGCACTATTCGATCTTTTCCATTTGTATTGTATAACTTTCCATTTGTATTGTATAATTTTTATTTGTATTGTATAATTTTTCATTTGTATTGTATAATTTTCAATTTGTATTGTATAATTTTTATTTGTATTCTATAATTTTCCATTTGGATTTTATAATTTTCCGTTTGGATTGCATAATGTTTATTTGTATTCTATATTTTCCATTTGTGTTGTAAAAAAAATCATTTGTATTGTATTATTTTTCATTTGTATTCTATATTTTCCATTTGCCTTGTATAATTTCTTATTTGTATTGTATAATTTCTTATTTGTATGCGATAATTTTTCATTTGTATTGTATCCGAGGATTGTTTATTTATTTCGTTACTAAGGATGTCATTGGTCATAAAATTTAGTCTGTATAAAGGTCTAAGGTGCCCATCACAAACTTAGTCTGGTACCCTGCCCACAATTCCGATCGCGCACTCTCTACAAACACAAACTCGGTTCCTCTATTTGCGATGCATGCTAAGGGACGACCATTTGATTCTCGGGGGGTGTCGAATCCGATTATTTATTTTCATTCTCTCGCAGGAGAGAATATTTATTTCCAATATGACCAGAGACAAGGAGAAAAACAAAAAGAAGAAAATCCGCCCAAACCCGAAAACTCAGTTTTTTGGGGGTGGGGGTAGTTACCACCACTCAAGGTCAATTTATTTATTTTCTCAGTCAGCATTCCTAAGGACAGATTATTTATTTGCCATCTACCAGCGCTCCCTTTTTAGAATCCAATGACCGTCTAACATGCACGCAAATACATATGCCGCCGAAATATGGCTGAAATATTGCCGACTCGGCGTTAAACAATAATCAATCAATCAATCAAGCAAATACATATGAGCCCAGTTTGCTTTGAGCATCCGGAACATTTTCAACCCGATACAGGCTGAAACTTGACCAATGAAATCCTTCGTAACGAAACAAATAAACAGTCCGCGGATACAATACAAATGAAAAATTATCGCATACAAATAAGAAATTTTACAATACAAATAAGAAATTATACAATGCAAATGGAAAATTATACAATACAAATAAAAATTATACAATACAAATGAAAATTATACAATACAAATAGAAAATTATAGAATACAAATAAAAATTATACAATACAAATGAAAAATTATACAATACAAATAGAAAATTATACAATACAAATAAAAATTATACAATGCAAATGGAAAATTATACAATGCAAATGCAAAAGATCGAATATTGCAACGTTTGACATGCCATACAGTCACAAATACCTTTGTTTTTTTATCTCTGTGAAAAAGAAATTACAGAAACCTTTCCTTTATTTGATGATCTCTGGAAACGACAGATACAAAATGAAAAGTATTTTGGAAAAGAACTTAAAAAATGTACCTTCAGAGACATTTTATAATTTGTAAGTCATCATTTTTTTTTATTCATTGTAATGAGTTCTTTTTGGATTTTTGTAGAGTTGAGAAGGAAAACAATAACAATCAGAATAAACCAATAAATTTATTTACACAAAATAAATAAAATAGAAAACAAATAAATTCTATGTCACTCACTCACACTCTCATACAGGCTCTTACACCGAAAATGAAATAAATGTAATAGTAAACTGTTAACACAGTTTCACCAATTCCGATACTTTACATTATTCAATATTAACTTCTACAATTCTGATTCAGTAAGTATCAGATATTATATCAAATGAAAAATTCACAAAAATTGATTTAAATAATATTCCGAAAAAGCTAAAATAATTTTAGTTAATAATTATATATACTTCAAAAAATAATTTCCTTTTCTTAAACGGCTGAAAGTTACTCAATAGTTACTATATCACAACTGCTTATAAACGTTCACCGGAAGTCACACCACACATGCATCCGCCATTAGCACTCATCTAGGAACGTCTAAGTCTTGTACCGTTCTCTTGTCACCACGTGGTAGTTACTTTAACCGTAGCCCCGGGTCTACCGCCTCCCACTGCGGTTATCCTACCAACATCGGTTCCTGTTCAGCATCGACGATTGGACATGACACGACTGTCCCTCCATCCAACGCTCCCCACTGACCTCAAACGTTTATAACAGTCGTCAACTGACCCTCAGCCCGACTTCTATGTGTACAATATTCTCTCAGGACCCTACACACTGAAATGAATTTACGCTTACAAAAACCTAACCTATATTACAACTGAAAACCGGAAATTATAACAATAAACCAACTATTTACATTATTCAAACACTCTTACCGGCTAGAACTGCAAACACACGCTGCAATTATCCACCTAGACATGTTATATGGCTACCCGTTAAATTCTGTGCTATATCTCACCGAAATATATTCGCCACTTGTATAATCATGCAGGGGAAAACAACAAACGTGGCACACCTCCGGCTGGTCACGCTACCGGACACCAAACTAGATCTGACCACTCCAACAAAACCGATCCCTTTATATACTCGTAACAAAACAACCTCAATAGTAAGGAAACCCGTTAAAACCAAAATTAAAACAATATATACAAAAAAAATCAACTTCGTCACAAGGAACACACGGCGGGTGTGACCGGTCGGCAGGGGATGCTCACTCCTCCATGGCACCTGATCCCACCTCTGATGTTTGGAGGTCCGTGTTTGCTCTGCTCCTATTTTGTATTGTATAATGGACTTTTGAGCTTGAATACTGTTCGTTATCTCCATATATTTCATTCATAAATATTTTCTAAATATTTTTTTAATACGTTATAACGAATTCAACAAATTTGTTATAACCAAATTAATTCGTTATAACTAATTAAAAATAAATATATTTAATACAAATTTTATTTGGCAATTTTCTTAAATTAAATTGAATTAAAAATTATTTTTGAAAGATCCTAAATAGGCTCCGAAAGTTTTGTAAATTTACCTCTCTTATTTAGCTCATGTCTTATTAGTAGTTGTGACGTTACAATTTTTTTTTGCGGAAATTGAGCAAGTAAAATGACGAGGACTGAAATATAAAACAATTAAGGATATTTTTAAAAAAAAATGTGTGAGTTATTGGTGTATAAATCGCTAGTACGCTTCATGAAATATGCCTACGTGACAAGTCTGTGTAATTTATACACCAAATTTTTCACACTAAATTTAAAAACATTCGTTATATATACATTTTACATGTATAAAAGCACCATAATATAACTAATCTTTGAATTTTCCGCTGCCCTATATCATTATATTGTTATTAACGTATCTACCGTGTCTATGACGTCATATAATCCGAGATATCTTTGGCTCTGCAACAAAAAAAACGTGAATGCGAACTGTACGATTTTGCATTCGCAAAGTATTGACTTGATTTGCAACAATAGTGTCCCATAATGTTATCGAGTTTATTCATCAAGTTCATGTTTATGTGTCCCCTGAATGTATCTTTATGATTAAAAATGATTTCACTCTAGATCTGTTACAGGATTTTTTTTTTTTTTTGGTGATGAACATGTTTGACATATTGAGAAATAAAACAAGCAGAATCAACATGAGCTGTCAGTTGATAACAACCGGAAGTCACGTGTCCGTCCTGTCGTCTGCTGGATTACCGGACTGTCATTGGTTCACTGCTACACCTGATCCAAGTTTATCCGTATTTAAACCTTTCTTGTTTTCTGACAATGTTGACATATGTGATACAACACAGTCTATTTCCAATGATGACAAACGTCACATCCTGTACAAATATCATGAGAAAGCGCGGGAATTTATGTCCAGCGGAACACAGGAAGGGGAAGCTTTAGTTCAGTTCATGAGAAGTTTGGAGGAAACGTGTGTTTCAGAAATGGATCAATTCTGTCAGAAATTTTTCAAAGCTTACAATATCCAAATTGCTTCGTTTTAGGCGCCATGAAAATTGAAATACCTTCTTTATAAATACTTTTGCAAAGAAAAAAAAAACAACTTCTGGTTTGTTTGCATCGTTGTTTTTAACTGGATATAGCATAAAAAAGGTTTCAAGAAGAAATGAAATGAAAATACATGTAGCTTTTGTGTTTATAATGTATAATTAGATCTGATATTTCATATTAATTAAGAGTATATATTATTGAAGTGTGTCTTTATTGTAATAACTTTTATCAAATATAACCAATTCTTTATTATGGAATGGTTGCAGAAATCATTTTTATTGTTCAGAAATGTAAAGTAAGAAACAATGAATATCTGTATATCAGCAGTCTGTTAATTCATATAAGAAACTGAAATTTATAGATCCGGATAAATTTTCTACCAATATGTCTGGAATCTAAAGGGGAATTATTGGGATCAGTGTTTAAGCAATGGCACTCACTAGAAAGGGCTCACATTGACTTAAATTAAGATTTAAACCATTTTTTTAGGATTTACAATCGATGCAAAGCTAGTGTTATAAAAGAAAGACTTTGGTGATACATCAATTCGGAAAAAAATTGTACACTTCTTCAATAGTTTATGAAATCCATGGAAAGGTACAATCATTTTAAAAATGTAAATGTAAAATTAAAATGCATTTTAACAACAAAAGTCTGAGTAAAAATTGAGTGACGATAAAATATGAGGAGGTCAAGAGAGGTTTTAAATACACAGTGTATCTGAGAATTAAATATGTTTGAATGTATCAGAATTAAGCAGACAATCTATAATCATTTGGCTGAAACATTCAAGCACAACTCCTCTGTCTTCTACATTTTAAATGTAAGGTGTATTGTATTATTGACTCAACTCATCGTAAATCTATCAATGCTAAAAAGTGAAGCAAAAATAAGCAAATTATCTGGAAGTATGTAGAAAAAAGTGTGCAAAACAAAGTAGATTGATAGAAGGACATACAACCGGACAGACAGACAGCGAGGCAGACGAGGGAGAAACCTAAAGTTTCCTTTAGTTTCAACGGTATGTGACTAATACTGAAGTGAAAGGTTCTTAATAATGGTTGACCTATCTTATATACATGTATCACTTCTTCTACCATAAACGTCGTATGGAGATAAAGCCAATAAAAGTGTTGTGGAAAAAGATTTGTTTTATGATATTGGGCACTCAAATTACTTTGATTCTAATAGCACCAGAATAACAGGGTTCTGACACATCTAGCACGATTCTCAATTTGAAATTAATTTGGAGAATCTATGACTGAATGAACGTAGTTTTGTGACTCGAGCACTGGATAATCCTTTGTTAAAGAACTATGACACTTCTTAGAAACACTAAACAGCTCCAGCAACTTTATATTTAAAAGGGTTAGTCCCTTTTTCACATGGGTTGCAAGTAATTTGGCTGCATGAGGTTTATAGAAAATTTCATATGAAATTTCGGCACATTTTTAGTTGAACTATCAAGTTTCCAGCAAAGACTTTTCAATGTCCAATATTCAACTTATATTTATTTAATGGGTCATGCTGCAATAAAAAGGTACATGACTAATTTTTATTTAGTTCAAGTATTTCGAAAAAACCATACATGTATCCAACTTCCAATATTGTGGAGTCAAGCTTAAGTGTACTGGAAACGGAGGTTTTTTAAAGGCAAAAGACATCTTTTTATGCTAATTTGCAACAGACTGAAGTCATGAAGACTTTGGTTATGAAAGCATTTAATCAGTTCACTATCACGGCCATTAAACTATTTATTCCTTAACCTTAGCTAAAAAATCCTCTGTATGTATTCAAATTTGATTAACTTTTAGTACTTTCCTAGTAAATCATGATATATACTCAAAAGTCAATGTAATAAATTGCATTCTTCAAAAGATATTATATTATAAGGTGTTCTTAGTGAAACGTATGGAGATAACAAACAGTATTTAAAAGCCCAAAGGTCCATTAAACAATACATATTTTGGAGCAGAGCAAACACGGACCTCTAAAACATCAGAGGTGGGATCAGGTGCCATGGAGGAGTGAACATCCCCTGCCGACCGGTCACACCTGCTGTGTGCTCGTTGTCATGATCGGGAAAAAATGTCGACAATTCAGTGTTTAAATAATAACCTTACAATAAGAATGAAAAGTCGGTCAGCATTTGACTTAATGAGAAATTGTATTTGCTGACAAGGTCATCGTATCGACCATAGAACTTACGAAATAACGACTTTTAACGAGACTGCTGGCCTTAATCTTTTTATAAATAACTGAACTTTGGTGTCGGAATCCCATTTAGATTTCAAAATTGATAACAAATATGTCATAAACATATCAATGGTATCATGCAAACGTTCATATATTATGAGCATATTCTACTGGCATGGTCCTCATAAATATTTTTACCTTATTCTTGTACCTCTTTCTTTAATCTTCACAGCAACTCAATCCTCACACTTTGTTTACCTGTTGCCTTGTCTTGTGTGCTGTTGACTTTTGTAATGCTTCAGTTTTCAATAAATCTTTTCAGGAAAGCACAACTTGGAAAATGTTTTATATCTTACATTTGTTAACGTTTCTATAAAAAATCTTACATATGTAGCAATATACCCTTATCACCTGCATATGGGGTTTATGTCTCTCAGTTGATTCGATGCGCAAGAGCATGCTATACGTTTGAACAATTTCTAAAGCGAGGAAAGCTATTGAAAAACAAGTTGATGAAACAAGGATATCAACAATCTCGTTTGAAGTCATCATTTCGCAAGTTTTACGGTTGATACAATGACCTTGTCAGCACATACAACCTATCATTGAGTCAAATGTTGACTGAATTTTTTCACACTAATTGTTATGCCATTATTTATACATTGAACTGTCTACGGATTTTTCCGGATTTTACCCGATCATGACAAGTAGCACAAAGCGGGTGTGACCGGTCGGTAAAGGACTCCTCCATGGCACCTGATTACCTCTTAATTTTGAGGTCCGTGTTTGCTCTGCTCCAAATTTGTATCGTTTCATTGGACTTTCGAGATTGAGTACTGTTCGTAATCTTCGTATTTCATTGTTCTTTTCATATCGTGTCTTAGGAAATATAGAGGGAGTGGATCAAGGGCACAATTATTGTTTTGTTGGCTTTCTAAAATCTCTCATTAAAATAGTCTTACTTCATCAGGTTTGAGATGAGGCCCTATGTGCAGATTGAAGAAGGTTTGGAAGACTTCATGGAATCAACATGCCGAAGCTCAGCTTCATGGCTTCCAAGTGTAAGTGATCAAATGCATATTGATATTAAACTCTGGTTCAAACCAATTAGCCAATGCCAGTGTCACAAATCAAAGGGAGGAAGCTCGCTTTCATTTACCCATCAAAAAAATTAACAGAAGGAATGTCCAACTGTCTGTTGTTAACCTCGCAACAATATACATACTTCCCGTATTCTTGGAAGTAAAAAAAAAAACATAAACAGAAGCAATGTCCAACTACTGTTGTTAAACTTCGCAACAATATATACATACATTCCGTGCTCTTGGACGTCTTTGTTAAAAAATTATATACACACATGATGACGATCACACCATAAGTAATCCCTCTACAAGAATGAAACTCGTTCTATAGAAACTGCATTGCTCAAAGTGCATCATGATATTACGCAGGCATTAGATAGTGGGTCATCTGTTGTCCTTGTGCTCCTCGACCTGCCAGCTGCATTTGATGTCATAGATCATCGTATACTATTGGATAGGCTCAATACAGCTTAGGAATAACAGGTTGAGACTTACAGTGGATTTAATCTTACTTAGAAAATCGACGTCAATCTGTGTCAGTGAGCGAGTTCTTTCATTTGGCGTCCCTCAAGGGTCTGTTCTTGGACAAAAAATCTACTGTTTGTTTTCCAAACCTATTGGGGCCATCTATCGACAACATGGAATGTACTACCACTGTTATACAGACGACTGGCAAATTAAACTCGTTATAAGACCAATGAAAGGAGGGAATAACTATTTTTCAAGATTAGAAGCGAGTATAGCAGATATTGGTTCATGGATGCCTACAAACCTGTTGAAACGAAACCAGGAAAAAATGGAGCTAATTATCTTCTCTTCCATACACAACGCAACAAACATCCATACAACATCTTAAAACTGGAGAATACAACATGTCTGTTGCATTGCTCGTCAAGAACCTTGGTGTTTATTTCGATTCCGATTTGACATTTCTCATAACAACGGATGCATGTAAGACTCTTGTCAATGCACTAGTTACATTAAGGCCCGATTATGCAAACTCTCTGTTTAGAATCAACAGGACAATCTTGGACCGTTTACAGAAGGTGCAGAATACTGCAGCAAGACTTGTCTCGAGGACATCAAAGCGGAATCATATTACTCCCGTCCTTGCGAAGCTGCACTGGCTTCCGGTCCTGTATCGACCACAATTTAAAAGGTACTATTGCTTACCTACTGCACCTTGTTTGGATGTGCTCTTTCATATCTACAAGAACTTATCGAAGTTTATAAGGCAGCCGATCACTAAGATCAGTAACATCAATAAGACGTAGTACCGAAAGTTCGAACTAAGAGTTTTGGAGAACGTACTTTTAGTTGGGTTGTCTCCAGTTTGTGGAATGAACTTCCAACACAATAAAATTGGCTCAAAGTGCTTTAAAAAACTGCTAAAACCACACTTTTTAAAGATTGCTTTTCCTGAGTTTTAAACCTCTATGAGTTTATATTTCAAATGCTCTTTTTTGAGAAATGTTTTGTAATATAAATATCTGATTTTACTATTTTTGTTTAACCTTTCTTTTTCTTGTTTTTCTCCATTTTTATGCATCTTTCTTTTATTTTATTCTTTTTAAAGCTTTAATTACTCTTTTGTACATTTTTTTTTCTAAAATCTTATTGTTAAGCGCCCCTAGAATAATTTTTATTATATAGGGCGCTCTTAAAATGTTTTATGTATTATTCATTATCATTGGTGTGCTGTGACCTTAGGGAAATAACAGATAGTTTTGTCTAGATTTTAGATCACCTGTCTGTTGTCTGTCGTTGTTATTGACATTGTCATTAGCTTCGTCGTTGTCGTAATCGTTTAACAATTTTATCTTCTTCAGAACCACTTGGCCAATTTCAACTAATTTTGACACAGAACATCCTTTGATAAAAGAATTTTATATTTGATCAAATAAAGGACCACAACCTCTTACAAGAGGAAATAATTTTAAAATGGTTAAAGTAGGATGAGTTCATTTATAAATCTTCAAGAACCGTTGGAAGAGAAAAGATGAAACTAATGTGAAAGCTTCCTGACATATATAGTGTAAATTTCATTTTATTCAAATCATGACCCAAGGGGGTAGGCTGTGTCACTTTGGGGAATCTAAGTATTATCCTCGTTATAAATTCTTCTAAAATAAACCCATGATCAGTCATATTTGTATGGAAGCACCCTTACGAAATATATATTCAAATTTGTTCATCCATGACCAAGGGGATAGGGTGGGGCTACTATTGGCGATCAAAGAATGAAATATGAATAATCTGTTAATCTATAAAGGACCAGAAAAGTCATGATTAGTCTTACTTATATGAAAGCATCTTCGGTAGTAAAGATGAAGTTTATTAAAACTCATGACCTTAAAGGGTAGTGTTTGGCTACAATTAGCTATCAGATTTTTACATAGGAAAACAAAGGATAAATAAACATCTTTTCTAGAACAGAAAACTACGGGTGATCATATCTATATGCAACATCTTCAAGTAGTATTGATTTAAGTTTTCTAAAATCATGATTCCGGAGGGTAGGATGGGCCCAAAACAGACAATCACAATGTTACATAAGAATGCATAAGAATATTTTTTTAAAGAATATTTTACTCTTTAACAGCAAATACATGCTTAATCATATACTTCATATAATTTTTGAAGTGATTGTTATTTTTCTTTAACGTATTTTCTTGTATTGTAATCTAACATTTATGTTCATCTTTTTAACAAGTAAGCAAAATCTCACTGCATTTTGACGGGTAATTCATGAGTTATTAAAACTCAAATGACGGTACCCCCGTCATGACGGTGATAGTTGTTTCAGTGGTCGTAAGTGGCGATTTCACAGATGGCAGGATGAATAGCCCAGTCTTGACGTGGCAATGTTAACACCACGTCATCATCACGGTTGAAATGTTTCCAGTCCATCTCTGACGACGAATAAGACAATCTATGGTGAAAAAAAAATCATAAAAACTGCACAGCAACCCGTTCTTTCCTTGTACTTTACGTAGGCAATGCAATAGCCAGACCCCATGAAACTTCCGTCAGCAACATAATGACTACAAAAATTCAAATTGTCTTTAAATATTGAAAAACAATGTGTATATCTTCAGGGCATCAAGTGTATTACATGATGTGTTGACAAACCTGTCATCATCAATATACATGTGTTTATGGCTTTTTACCATTTTCCCTTCGTGACGTCATGTATTTCACGCTTGAGTAATTCTGATTACTGATTTGAGTGCACAGTTACCAAGATACCCCTTTAACCAGTTTTCGTAATTTTTGGCCAACCATTCAAAAACTTTACAGATATTATTAGTTATGTAGACATTGAGAGGGGTAGTAAGGAAATATATGGGGTCCTTGAAAAAATGCATATTGGGCGAGGCGTAAGCCGGTGGTTTGGAGGTGTTGTAATACTTTGTGTGTATTTGTTTCTGGCAGGTGATTAAAATCACAAATTATATCCCTCAGATATGGTTGCAGAGCAATGACTTCATATGTACATAATGAATAAAAATATTCCTACATATAAAGCTGAACATGATTTTCGTTATGTGAGAATCCTAGAGAGTTATCTCAATATAATGCATTTATCAATACAAACATTCAGAGTTGTCCACAAAAGGAACAAGGTCAGAGCTAGAATGTAGAGCTGACAAGGCTTGCAAGACTGGTGCAGGAGGCAGGGCTAGCTGTTTCACATGCAGGTCTTCCTTTGTAATGATTAGTTTTTTTTTCTAAATTTAGTTTCATATTATTTAGAAATTACATACAAAAACTACAACCATTTTTGGGGAATACAATCCATCACATTTGTCCAAAGCAGGAACAATGGCAGTACATGTACTAGATTGTGGAGCAGGTAAGGCTAGAATGACTGGTAGAGCTGGTAGGGCTGTCTGATTCACGTGCATGGCAATTGATTGGCCCATGGCAAGCTTTTCTGAATCGCTTACACGTTGGTATACAGCTAACAGCTGTATACAGCTAACGAAGATATTGACTTATGTCCTTGAAATCATTAAGTTTCAAAATGTAATTTATGAAGATTAATATTGGAAAAAATAAACTAAATGTGCAATGTAATATTTACCTGTAACAGACATGATCTGTGCAGCACCAAAGCAATTCCTTGATAGGAGAGTAGCCCCCGTGGCTCTGATGCTATGGTTAGTGTAGTGCTGCGACAGTTGTTAATCTTTGCTGAGAGTTGACATAAAGGATGAAAGGGCTTTTCCCCAATAGGCATGTTACAATATCACTGGCAGTCAGTGTCGGAAGAGGTATCACGAGGTCTCTGCCAAAGGCGATCGCATCTACTATTCAGTTTTTCGACATACTTCTGAAATGAAGCTACTGGGCACATTGGATTTCCTAGAATTGCATGTATATATCGGCCACGGTTCTCTTTATCTGTTTCTCTGTGATTTTTTGTTAGTTTGTCCATCTTTTTTATACAAATTTACATCCTGTATTCGGAACCGTTTGAATACGAAACGTGCTTTTAGTCATTTTGTGCATATTTTCAGAGCCTCTTCAAAGGAAATACAAACGAACGTCCATTTGTACCTTGTTTAGCAATCCGACTGGTTTGTCTGTGTTTAATGCATAGAATTGAATATTTTCTCAAATCAGCATCTGTAATAACCGGATTATGGTTTATGCACCCTTTCCCTTCTCTTTTCAAATATGCCATTACTGCATGGAAATTGAAGTTTGCATCTCTGAAATCTTTGTCATTCACGATGTCAAATGTTTTATTAAACGGGGGTGACTGCAGAAATCTATTCAAAGAATGTCTAATACCTTCAAAGCTTGTTGTTTTATACTTGCCTCCCTTAGGTTTTCGTAAATCGACATAAAAGGGGGACAATGCCTCATTTAGACTTACTTTATCGAATTTTTCAAAGTCAGTTCGTTGTTTTTTCCTCCAACAAATATTCTCTTAGAGTAAGTGCGGCTTTTTTGTTTGATTTCTAGGTGCTTTAAGAAGTTATGTACGATCTTAAACATGATATATCACTTTCACTGAGGGAAGCAAATCGTTCTACAGCCATTGTGTTGATGTTGTCGTCTGACGGACATGTGACGTACGAGGCTCTGCGCGGGGTAACGTGTAAACAGTATATTGATGATGTGTGGTATGTAAGTCACATGTAAATTTCATGCGTGGTGGGTAGGTGACCTGGAGGGGGCACATTAACAATATGATGTGGGTAGACAGCATAATATGGTTTGATACAGTATTCTTTTCGACCAATGAAATTTCAAGATTTTTATCACAGGCAGAATAATGTGGTACCCTGCGCTTCTTTTTCCTTTCAGTATATATGTAATCATTTTAAGGAGTGTAAATTCCAGTTTGTTTAAATCATGAGCCCCTTGAGTAGGGTAGGGCTACAATGGATTATCAAAGCTTTACATGGGTAAATATAGGAAATATGGACATAACAAACACAACCCAAACTCAAAAAGTCAATCTAAATAATACAAATCAGTAGCAGGGCAAACAGGTGGAATCATGTGCCATGGAGGAGTAAGCATCCCCTGTCTACCAATCACACCTGCCGTGTGCTTCTTGACATAATTGGGAAAACGGGAAAATCCGCAGACAACTTGGTGTGTAAAACAGGTCTAATAATTGGCATGAAAATGTCAGTCATTATTCCAATTAATGATGATGTGCTTGCAGACAATGTCATTGTATAGACCAAAGAACTTGCGAAAACATTGTTCATTTCAAATTTTTGAATTGATATGCATTTTTCTATTTTGTACTTAAGAGTTAAAAAATGTAGCAGCCCATTAATCATAGGTATTTTGTTTTGGTTCAAGCAGGAAAATATATATTGCTTTGTATAAAGAATAATGAAATTCATCACTCTGTTATGATGAAATAATGGAGTTTCACCAAAAATAATATTACACATGTTAAACCCAACTCTTTTAGAAGTTTTTGTAAAAATGTGCATACTAAGATTACTCCATAATGAAGAGATTTTTGTGCAATTCAAAAATATATGTTGTATTGTTTCTATCTCCTGTTTACAAGAAGAACAGTGGTCGTCAGATAAAATATTTATTTTCTTCAAATAATACTTCACTGGAAAGATTCTATGAAGGATTCTATATTGTAACCATTGAACAGAAGTATCAATAGTTGTTCTAAAACAAACTTTAAAAACATCTTGAACACAAATTTCAGATTCCAAAAACACTGACAGTTCCTGGGTCCATCTAAATATTGATGTAGGAGTGACAAGGTTACTATTCAAATATTTGTAAATTATTTTTGTGCACTTCTCGTATACAATAATATTTTCAAAATAAAAAGGAATAAAAGGTGTACATTGTCTCTTAACAGATGATTTGTCTATAGACATTGTTTTTAAATACCTGGATATAGCACAGATAATACTGTTGTATTGCATAATGCAAACATTAAACAAATGAAATCTATTTTCAAAGTCAATGAGAGTTAAAAAATTTCCTTCATTGTTTAAGAAATCACAAACACTTTTAACACTATTTTTATACCAGGTCTTTATAAACATTATTTTATTTCCCATTTTTATATTGGAATTATACCAGACAGGTAAATTCAGACACTTAGTTTTCATATATGAATTGTTATCGAGTGTCTTCATGTAAAATAGCCATGAATAAAACACATCTTTCCAAAAATCATTATTTTTTACAATCAAACAAGAAACAAACTCTTCACCAAAATCAACAAGTTTAGTCAATATGTCTTTACCATTTATTGTCGAAAAAATATCAAACCATGGTTGATTGCTTTTTGTTAATCTTTTAATCCAGGAACACTTTAGAGAGATAATAAAGTTATTTATATCCAACATTTTTAATCCTCCTTGTAAAAAATCTTGAGTAATAATTTTTCTTTTTACTTTATCACATTTTGATTTCCATATAAACTCAAATATTTCTCTATTCAATAATGACAAGGTTTCTTTACTTGGATTTGGTAAGGATATAAAAAAAATGGTTAAGTTTTGGTAAAATCAATGTTTTCAGCACCGTGACTCTTCCAATAGGAGTAAGAATTCTTCTCCATTGTTGAATTAATGCTTTGATTTTTGGTATTTGAACATTATAGTTAATATCAATAATTTTATCTAGTTCTACTGAAAAATTAATTCCAAATTAATTGAAAATTGTGCAACCCCATTCAAGTTTCCAACGAGAATGGTGAAAAACTTGATTAGAGAATTTTTTTGAACCTATCCAAACAATTTTTGTTTTTAAGTTATTAATTTAAAGTCCTGTGAACTTTGAGGAAAAATCAATTGTATCTAATGCTGCAAAAAGTGATTCAGGTGAACCATCAAGGGCAAGCCAGGTATCATCTGCATATTGAGATATTTTATGTTCTGTCTTGTTAATTACAATTCCTTAAATGCTTTGATTTTGTTTAATCATAATTGCAAGAATTTCTTCACAAAGAAGAAACAAATATGGTGCTACAGGATCTCCCTGACGACATCCTCTTTGAATATTAAACTGTTCAGATAAAAATCCACATTGAAGAACAGATGCACAAAATTCTGTATTTAAAATTTTTACCCATTCAATAATGTTTTTACCGAATCAAAAAAGTTCTAATACTTTATACACAAGGGTCCAGGATATTGAATCAAAAGCTTTTTCAAAATCTATAAGTACAAGCAACCCCGGTATATTTCTAGATTCAGTGTAAGCCATAAGATCATAAAGAAATCTGGTATTTTCACCTATGTATCTTCCTTTTAAAAAAACAAGTTGAGTATTTGATATAATATTGTCCAGGGTGGATCTTATTCTATAATTAATACAACCTGATATAAGTTTATAAAACACATTCAAAAGTGTAATAGGCCGCCAATTTTTCAGAAATTCTCTTGGCTTATCACCTTTTGGTAAGCATGTAATTATCACTAGTCTTTGAGAGATAGGGAGTTCTTTTTTTTCTGAAATACATCATTTATGGCAGGTACTATTAAATGTTTCAAATCTGACCAAAAAAATTTAAAAAATTCAGCAGTGAAACCATCACTTTCCGGTGATTTATTGTTTTTCATATTTTTTAACACCTGTAAGACTTCATTTTCCATAATATTTCCCTCAAGTGATTTGGCAACATGATTATCAAGTTTTGGAACCTCAGTAACTGTAACAATTTCTGCCAGATCTATATCGAGAAGTTCTGCGTCTGCAGAAGTATACAGTGATTTGTAATACATCCTAATTCTATTTAAAATTTCTGATTGATTGTAAGTTACCTAGTTGTCTGTTTTAATCTTTTTGATAATCTTATTTAAATAGTTACGGGATTCTAGTTTACAAAAATATTGAGATGGTTTTTCTCCATCTTCAACCCATCTGCTCGGTACCTTATAACATGACCTTGTAGCTTTTCTTTTCTCAAATTCTCAATATTTTATTTCTCTTCTATTAACTGTAGATTCAATATATTCTCTGCCTCTAATTTCTCTATTTGTGCAATTAACAAGGCTTCTTCTTTATTTTCTTTCTATATGACGAATATGAGATTGTAATTCCTCTAATCTCCATTAAGAGGACTTCAAGAAATGTACTATTATCCATATCATCTATAAGCACATTATTCTTTTCATATTGTTTTCTAACAGACTTTATTGTTTCTTTCACCTTGTTGCCTGACGCCACGTGCGTCAGGCAGTATAAGGATTATTTTTTTCAAGATCCGAAACTAAGCGATCATTCTTAATGAACTAGATTTTCTGGAAGCTGATTTACACTGGAATTTGTTACTTGCATTTAAACAAATACAGTTTGCTGAAGAAATAATCGTATTGCTGATGCAAAATAATAATGTGTTTAATTCCTTCAGTTTTTTGGCATGCACATGTTTATTCTTTGCGATTCTTTGTACGGACATATCCGTGTAACATTTTTTCTGAGTTTCTAAACTACTGGATCAGTCCATTTGCCTTCTACAAAAGGGGTGACACAATCATTTCGCGCCAAATGTCACATGTAAATTATCTTCGCGCCTTTTTCTTGGATTGTTCTATTGAATGGGTGTGATAACTTCCATGGAAATAAATAACGTTTATTCTTTTAATCTGATTCTTAAGCTTCAGATTTTTTATTATCAGTAAATTTTATCTCATTTTTAAAAGAACACATTGTATATGGGCAGGCAACACTAAAGCAATGGATTTGCTGATTATTCTTGCTATTTATCCCATAAGTGAGCTAGTCCAATCATAAGCAAACTCCCTCGACCTAGTAAATGGGACATCCCTTCTTGATTCAGTCTGTTTCCTCCTTTAATTTCAATATTACATTTATTGATAATGTACGTTACAAGGTTAGGTTTTTAAAAAAGCTTAGAAAGTCAGACAGTAGCATATTATTTCATTCTTTGTGATGAACAAGGATAGTGACAATAGTAGGTCAGTACCCATAGAGCAATGGGCTTAACTCCCGTAAGGTTCTAATCAAAGAATCGGCAGAATGAAGAAGACATCATGATCTGTACTAGTTTTTATTTCATATAAAATCACGTTATTATAATTATGAGAAAGGTCCTGAAATCGATTGAAAAGAAAAACTAAATAATATTAAAACTGCACATAAAGATGTATTTTAAACTCATTTATAACACATTTACATGTATATTGTAAGACTATCAGCGCATGAGTTTCGTCCGGGGGGGGGGGGGGAGGGGGGGTGTTATTAATATCTTGTTTTGCTCTAGCTATAAAGTGTACAGTCCATTTACTTAGAGTTCTAGAGCAGCATTGAAGCATTTTTGTCTCAAACAATTCAAGAAAAGGCAGTTAAAACTATTCATAATTTATTTCGACGTTGAGAACGACGGAAAACAGATAAAAAGAGGCCGTCTCATCAATCTATCACTGACCAGAGAAGTGCGCCCTCTAGTACGAGAGTACATGTAATATGAATTTCTTTAGAATCATCTAACTATTTCCCCAATTAAAATTATAATCTACGCTATCGCACTTAAAGTTAGAGTTTCATCCCAACGTAACTTGTCAGCCCGTGGGCTAACTAATAAATGATTGAATAGTGGCATGTCTTAGATAATCGTTAATCTGCAGTATTTGGTTATGAGATTTGAGAAAGTCACTTGTACATTTTGTGTAATGAAGTATCGCAACTATGTCGCTCCTTGATGACGGAAACGTTTAGCACCTCTCTTGCTTATACGTTCCATAGATATTGATTAATCAGTCAGGCAAGCTTTTTGAAAAGCTATTACTTGTTAACATATGTTATATCTGTAAGTAAAGAGTTGTTAAATTTCCAGAGACCTTTTCCTTTCTTAAAGGTATTAAATTTTATATCAAGAACCACTGATGAGTGGTCCGATCTGTACCCTGGTTTAATTACTAAGTTTTCAACCAAATTACACATATTTTCAGAAATTAAAATATAATCTAAACGTCCTTGTTTCACTGGATTTTTCTTCCGCCAAGTAAACATTTTTAAGTTTGGATTCAAATTCCTGAAATAGTCAACTATTTGTAAATCATTCATAATTTCTAAAAGTTTTTCTCTCCCCTTTGGATTGTTAATGTTACAATAATTTTCTGTATCTATTGATGGGTCAAGAGCCAGATTAAAATCACTGCATGATATAAAATAATCATTGTCAAGCTCTAATAAAGTTTCTCTTACTAACTCATAAAACTTTGGATTATCTATGTTTGGTCCATAGATATTAATTAAAGTAACTTTATTATCCTCGATTGTCATATCGAGAGCTAATAGATTACCATAAACGTCCTGTTTCTCCCTGTGAATCTGAAATTCAAAATTGTTATTAAACAGAATGCATACCCCTCTTGAGTTTGACTTGTACGAATTGAAAATACATTTCTATCCCCATTGTGTTTCAACGTAAGGTTCTATTTCTTTTGTAAAGTGAGTATCCTGAAAACAAAGAATTGAATAACCCTTTTTCTTATAATAATTTAAAACATCCTGCCTTTTGGTACCTGTTGCCAAACCTTGACAATTCACCGTTGCTATTTTAATTGAGTCACTTATTTAGTTTGTAGCAATTTAGAAAAAAGCAATAAAATAGAAATCATAAAAAGTGATAGGCACCATCTTTTCAGATAATCGAAGCACATATTGGTAATAGAAAAACAGGGGAATATGCACAAACTCACCGACACACTTACACATACAGTAAATATGATTTAATTTATAGTATAGTGAGCCCGATCTCACAGTCAAACGAGCCCGATCCCACAGTCAAATGGTGTCGAAACAAGTTTTTCAGACACATTGTCCAGAATATCAAATTTGTGGCGATTTCCTTCTCCGTCCAGAGCAAACACTTTTCTATTATAATACCAAGCAGTGTGAATTCTCGGATCATTGTTCAAATCGCGCACTAGTTTAGCGTTCATTAGTGTTAAGTGGTCATGCATAATAAAGATGTCTATTAGATTTTTCTCAGATCTGTTTTTAATAACATGGACTTTGATGTCGTTGTTGCGGAATTTTGCGATGACAGGGCGTGGACCTTTTCCATCTCCCCCCGGGATACGATGAATGGCCAGGATATCGGCGGGGTCAAGGTCAACATCCACCACTTCTTTTAGCGTTGTGCATAGTTTTTGTCTAAGATTTTCATTTTTCTCCTCTGCCCAGTTTGTAAATTTAATGTTACTTTTCTGTGAATATTGTTGATTTTGATTTGCGAGGGTGATAGCTGACCCTGCTATAGATTCACATTTTCTTAGTCGTTCCTTCAAAGTTCTAATTTCACTCGCCTGGGTACTGAGTTTTTCTCGAAGGGTGTCGAAATCGAGGTTAAATCCGTCAGAGATCTCTATTGTTTGTGTTTTAAATTCTTTGTATGTTTTTTTATTTTTTCTTCAAATTCTTCCTTAACTGTGTTTTTAATATTTCTTTCAAAATCCTCCTTCATCTCTGTGATTATTTCTTTTTTTTATCTCACATTTCAGTTCATTTTTCAACTCTGACAAAATTTCCGAGACTAAAAGTGTTACATCTGATTTCTTAACCATTGAATCTCCAATTTCTGAAAGACTGTCTTGAATTTGTCTAAGATCGCAAACGATTTCGTCATGCTGTTCTGATTTACTGTTATCATGATTAGGGGTGTGATATCCACTACTAGTTCTAGGTTTTTTCGCCGCAGCCTTCTCAGATACAATAGATTTTCTGACGGACATAGGTGCCACTTTCAAATCTAACTGAACTAATTTTTTCGGTTTTTGTTCTTTGTCTGGTGTCTTTTTTCCAACTCCCGTTTTATCAGCCATTGTGAGTGAATTGTGGGTGAATACGAGTTCACAACAAAGAAAGTCTTAAATTTTAATAGTTCGGTCACGTGATGGTCTGTGCCTGACCAAATTTTTTTAGCTCCGCTGCTTATCTTAAAAACTTTATTTCTTTGTGGTTTTAAGTGTGTCAAATGTTGTGTAAAGGAATCTGATGTTCAATCTGGTGAGTGTTACATAAGTTTTGGATTTTTTCAATACGTATACAACCGAACTATCTAAATTTAAGACTTTCTTTGTTGTGATTGTATGTTGCTTAACGTCCCATTCGAGAATTTTTCACTCATATGAGACGTCACCATATGCCCGTGAAGGGCTTGAAATTTAGACCTTTCCTCGGCACTCAGGGCCATTGAGCAGTGACACCACTGGACGAAAAAAGTGCTGAGAATCCCAAATTTTACTGATAATGTTCGATAATTACTGATACTGTGCTGTTCTTGCTGATTAATACTGATATTTACTGTTATTCTTACTGTTGTTACTGATAATGTTTGATGATACCACAGTGTCAGTAATTATCAAACATTATCAGTAAAATTTGGGATTCTCAGCACTTTCTTTCGTCCAGTAGTGTGAGGGATTTTTATTGTGTCAACGCCTGCCGCCGTGACACGGAGGCTCGGTTTTTAAGGTCTCATCCAAAGAACCCGCAGCTTTCACTTCAAAGTGCCAAAGTGCCAAGCGCTTGGCGAGGGATCAGTTGCTACCTATTTTTTTTTATCGACTTAGGTCAGTCGCGGCCGAGATGCGAACTCACGACCTCCCGATTACGGAGCGAGCACTCTTCCGACTGAGCCAGGATGTACGAAAGACGATCAAAGAATACATTCAATAGTTATAAGGTATAGCACAGAAGAACTAATGAGACTTTGCTCATTCCCGAGGCGATTAAATGTACATGATAGTGATCTTCTTAACAGATTGAACAAAATCAGAATTCTGAAATACAGAGGTAATTATTAACATACTGGTCATTTAAAGGTATTCCAAACAAAAACTCCAAAAACTCCAAAAAAAGTTAACTGGAGAAATCTTACATACCCAAAGATCTGTAACTCACTGAACAATAAATTCAATGAAAAGGTTATCGCAAAACCGAACTGGTGGTATTGCTCTAACATGTCAGACATGTGTAAGATAAAATCTGGAATGAAAAATTGTTTCGAATTTGGCATTTGGAGGCTTATTTTTAAAAACATATCCGTGCATATAGTAGAGATTTATAGACCCCCATCTTTGTAAACACCAACACAATTTAATGCCGAGTTCTCTCAGTTTATGGAAGAAGTTATACCAAAGTACTCTAATTCAATAATCATGGGTGGTTTTAATTTGCATATTCATGACGAAAACAGTGCAATATCAGACTTTAAAGGTTCAGTGTGCAATTTGTTTAGAGCAGCACGTCAATTTTAGTACACATGTATACATGTGGGCGGAAACAGTCTAAATTTAGTTATAACAGAGGCCGTTGATGGTAGAAAAGTACTTCTATGTCAACCTGAGCATTTGTTTCGGATCACTGTATTGCTAAAATTATCCTAAACGTGAACAAAGAATACATTAAAAGTCAAACAACTGCGCTACGGAACTTTAAAGAAATTGATAATGCGGCACATAGGCAGGATCTAAGTGAAATCGTAATCGATTGTGAAGATGTAAATCAATCTGTCGATAAGTTTGAAACTGCAGTAAGTGATATTTTAGACATTCATGCCCCAATAAAGGAAAAAAAAGCGGATTGTACGAGCAAGTAAACCATGGTTTACTGAAAATATTCATCATCTTAAATGTGTTTCACACAAGTCAGAGAGAACATGGAAAACCTATGTAGCAACCTCTAATGATAAAACGCCGCTTAATGATACAAATATCATTAAGCGTTGCAATTGCAACGCTTAATGCCATAAATTATTGCATTAATAGGTAACATTTTCAACAGCTAATGCTAAATCGCCGCTTAATGATAGAATTATATCATTAAGCGTCACAAATGCAGAGCAAGACCGACGCTTAATGAAACAAGCAAATCTCTACATAATCGACGGTTATTGATACACACTAGTATATCATTAAGTGTTGCAGTCGCACCCTTAATGATACCCCCCCCCCCCCCAACGGGATCTTGACGTCTTATGTAATTTTTATTTGACTGTGAGAACCTGCGATAATTTCATTCTTTTTATTTTTTTATCTAGCATATTTCATTTCTGAAAGATCTTTACTAGGTGAGATATTTTACTGGTAATATAGAGTAGGATTTCCCCCATAACCAGCTTTCCCCCCGGAAATTGTACCCTAGAGTAGGATTTCCCCCCGAGGGGAAATCTCACACCAGAGCCAAATTTACCCCTCTTTCTTTCTCAGAGTAAGATTACCGCCCTCTGATGGAGTCAATATATAAAATACAACCGCAATATTTTTGTGAAAAAAAGATAAACGACACACTGACTTTTAAATGGAAATGAATGTTTTTGACTTATACATTATAGCTAGCTGTTCAACTGTAGTAAGAATTTTCTTAGCATAATTTTCCAATCATGGAGTCTCAACTCGAATATTAAGCTTTCAAAAGATATGTAAAACCCCTCAGATTCGAAGCCTTAACACCTCTGATGGCGCATCGGAACTTGCATTTGTCACATATATTTAATGTGCAGTATATCAAGGCTATCTAAAGTTTAAAGATTCAGTTTGTTTTCAAAGAAAGTAATTTATGTATACCTTTAACTACTTGTATATGATGTTTGAATCCAATGAACGAAAAAATAGCTTGAGTAAGTATCTCGTTAGAACGAATAAATTATTTCATAACGAGTTAGTTATCTCCTTATCCCGTTAAAAGGATTTAATTATTTAGTTGGATCCAGTAAGTAGTTATCTCGTTATATTATACATGAAAAGAATAATATTTAAATGCTTTAAAAATTGTTTGGACAGTTGCTGAGAAAAATGAGATGTAAAATTTTCATTTTTCATTCTTCTTTTGTTTCAATACATCTGGAAGGCCGGTAGAGAGCTCGCTCCGTGATTGGAAGGCCGTGAGTTCGAATCTCCGCCGCGACTGACCTAAGTCGATAAAAAAAATAGGTAGCAACTGTTCCTTCGCCAGGCGCTAAGCACTTGGAAGTGAACGTTGGGGGTCCTTCGGATGAGACCTTTAAAACCGAGGTCCCGTGTCAGGTGTTGTCACGATAAAGATCCTCACTGCTAAATGCCGAGTAAAGGTCTAAATTTGTAGCCCTTCACCGGTATATGGTGACGTCTCTTTATGACTGAAAAATTCTCGAATGGGACGTAAAACTACATACAATCCATCAATCAATACATCTGGTCACCATTTTGAAGAAAGGACACGTGAAACAATGTGTCACCCTCTTCCTCCTCATAACATAAGTACAGCCATAATATATAATTGGGGTAAAAATTGGCTCTGGGGGAAATCGAACTTTATAACTACTACACAGAGTAGACCCCCCCCCCCCCCCTGGAAAATTGAATCTGGTGTGGGATTTCCGTAGGGAGGATCCTATTCTAGAGCCTATTTTCCGAGGAGAATCCTTCTCTGGAACCAATTTTCCGGGGGAAAGAGTTTAGAGGGGAAAGCCTACTCTACAAGACCGGTAACCCCCTCCCTCTGATAAAACCGGATACTGCGGGGTTTATACCGTTCAATTCGTGTGAATTTTCTTGCGATTTCAATCTTCTTGTTTTGAATATCTTATGTATTTTAACATGCGCGGATCTAGAGGGGAGGGGAGGAGCAAACCTCTCTGGAATTTTCAGAGTTATTAAATGTATATCCTAAAGCATCTAAAAATGACCTTGGACCCACCTCTTACAATAAACGCAGACCCCCTGTTAAGTTGGCATGAAAAGCCATAAGAATGAAGCTTAAGAAGTAACGACTACACCCCAGCCCCCCCCCCCCCCCCTCAACCACCACCACCACCATCAGGAAATAGTTTTTTTACACTTTGGAAAAGAGTTAATTGTTTTTTTTTCTATTCATTTCTTTCTTTATTTATTTTTCTTGTCAAGAAATTTCTGGGTTGGATTTGTTGTTGGACTGGGGTGCCCACTCTCTCCCCCCCCCCCCTCCCCTTTCGGAAAAAAAATTCCTGGATCTGCGCATGTTTAAGAATATTCATAATGCAATTTACATCTTAAATACTTCGAGTTTGATTACCTTTCCCACTGATAATTTTCCAAAAATATTATGAATTTAAGTTCATACAATTAGTACCATCAGATGTTCTTTTACTTTTTGAAAGAGAATTTAGCAAAATTATAGTATTAGTTGGTATTTTTAGAAAGTTGATTAAGAGGGGATGTACAGCATAACCAGGCATCAAAAAATCGCATAAAGGTTCTCCAATTATTGAAACTCTTAAATTATACAGGTAATTAGAAATAAAAATTTCATATACACGATATTTCCTTAAGGTAAAATTGTTCTCTTCTTTCCTCCTTTTTCTATATCACCTTCTATTGAGTTTTCCCTTCTTTCTCACACCTAGATTATGTAAATGCCTATAAAGCAGAACCAAAGTTTGAAAGCTATCGCAATCCGGAAAATTCTTTCATGAATTTGTTATGTCTGTGGCGTATCAGAGTGTATTAGACAGAATAAAAACAGAGCTTTGTAATTTTAACAACTGACAATACAACTTCCTCACGATCAATTTCAAATATTTTAGGAAAATCCTCCCTTGGAACCTAGCGCACATGCTCCGAATCTCTTATTTTTGACCACTACGCAATTTTTTTTCGCTACAATTGTGTGATGGATATTTGCCTTCAATTGTATTTTACATATGCTTGATTTTTTTAAATGGAAAATAGAAAGAATGTTTTTGTTGCAAACAAGAAATATGAGAGCTTCAAATTTGTTGTCAATTAAAGCCTAAAATAAGTATCAAATTAGCTAGTCAAGAAGAGTCAGTTAAACTTTTTTACCTAAAATAATGAATGTGTATGAAAAAACAGTGACGTAGCATCGTTTTTGAAAGGGGGGGGGGAGTGGAGGGGGGCATCCAGAGAAAACAAATTACAACATAGCTGACAAGCAAAAAAGGGAAACTTGCCCGAAGTCGAAAATCGAAAATCTTACTTCGTCGGTAACTTCATTAATTAGAACATGTCAGAAAAAGGAATTGAAAAGAAATCGCAATAATCGAGCCTAACCCGATCTAAATTATATGATCCGGACTGGAAATATATTTAACAATTTCACTTTCATAATTTGCAAAATTATTTTGTTAAATTGCATTCAGATTGTACACACAAGTATTCTGAAGTTGACATTAAAAAGATGTTTGAGTTTCTGATTGATAATATCTATGTAGTTTTTGGAGACCAGGTCTTCCCAACAATCTGTTGGAATTCCAACAGGGTACCAATTGCGCCCCCTTAGCAGACTTATTTTTATATTCATATGAAGCAGAATTTATTTAAAAACTTCTACACGAGAAGAGGAAAACACTTCCTGTGGCCTTCAACTCGACAATACATTTTTTTATACAATGTATCGACGACGTATTATCAATTAACAATAGTTACTCTCATTCATATGTCGACTCGATATATCCCAGTGAGCTTGAAATAAAAAATACCACAGATTCTGACACATCTGTTTCATATTTAGATATTTTACCAGAAAAAGACATTAATGGTAACCTGACAACAAAACTCTATGACAAACGTGATGACTTCAACTTTTCAATCGTCAACTTCCCTTACTTATGTAGCAATATACCCTTATCACCTGCATATGGGGTTTATGTCTCTCAGTTGATTCGATACCCAAGAGCATGCTCTACGTATGAACAATTTCTGAACTGAGGCAAACTATTGACAAACAAGTTGATGAAACAAGATATCAACAGTCTCGTTTGAAGTCATCATTTCGCAAGTTTTACGGTCGATACAATGACCTTGTCAGCACATATAACCTATCATTAAGTCAAATGCTGACTGGTGTTTTTTCATACTTATTGTTAGGCCATTACTTATATACTGAACTGTCTACGGTTTTTTCGGGTTTTTTTTTTTTCAGATCATGACAAGAAGCAAATGGCGGGTGTCACCGATCTGCTCACTCTTCCATGGCACCTGATCCCACCTCTTAATTTTGAGGTCCGTGTTTGCTCTGCTCCATATTTGTTTCGTTTCATTAGACTTTCGAGATTGAATACTGTTCATTATATTCATATTTCATTTCACAATAGAAAAAGGGCTTTGGCTGCAATATGTTTACAAATAAGTTTAACTTATTAAGCAAGTTGATTTCTCCTTGTTAACTACATCGGAATGACAAAATTTGCTGATGTTTTCATTTTGAGTCAATTGTATCAGGTTCATTTTATTTGGGATGAAAGTGCAAACTTGAGCATAAAAATTTTTATCAAATATCTCAATTAAATCAATTGAAAAGAAGGATTCCCCAACATTTGTTTTGTATATGTAAAAAAAACCCTATTTAATGTCTTCTTTTATGTTATAAAAATGGAATGGAAATAATAAATACCCGGTATCTTTCAGAAAATTATCGAACAACTCTCTTCGAATATAGCATGCTTAAATTTGCGTGATGTATGTCTTTTTTGTCGGATGACAGAAAAACGAATTTATTGTTTTGTAGAGACGACTATAAAGGGTTGGAAGGTGGAAAAAGAAATATATGAAGACTGGTTAAAAAGTGTCTAGAATAAGGGGTAACAGGTAGTTGATTGACTAATCATATTTTCATAACGGGATATGTAGCATCATGGTCAAAGACTAAAATATATACTATAACGCTACAGTTCTGCAACTACCACAAATACTGACACTTAAATACATGTGCTAAGAAGTTTAATTTTGAACCGAAAGTCTAGGTCCGACTTATAAATTTTGAATTTTTCTTGAAGAAGATTTTAGCAAAATATCACCAACTTATAAGCGAGTCAATGACTAATTCTTCCGAATTAATCTGAAAAAATACAACCGACTTATAAGCAGACCGACTTATAGACGAGTATATACGGTATATCGAAATGGATCGTTGTATACTGACATTTGCAGTAGAGACAGACTGATATTTGTCTCGAAACGGGCCCTTAGAACGCGGGGGGGGGGTCTTTTTTTGAGTATAATATTTTGCTATAGTAAATATTCCTTTAGATGCTGGTTGCTCCCCCCCCCCCTCTCCCCACTTTTTGATGTTGTAAGTTCGAGCACTGGCAAATTCCAGGATTTGTACAGTAAATTACCTGTTTTGGCTTGTCGGATTCTTTTAAAAAGTTGCCCCCCCCCCCACACACACACACACTTTTAAAACCATTGCTACGGGCTGTGTAACGAATAGAATTAAACACGTTTGAATAATATAAGAAATAATTATTTCTTATTATTTCGAATACAGTACAATTCTCTGTTACGCTTGGACGTTCGGTATATATGGAGTGCAATTCTCGGCAAGTCCTACAATGTACCTTATTAGCGTCTCCTAGATTCTCCTTGGTCGCTAGCTCATCTGATTCAATATTTATAAAGTACCACAAATGCAAGTAAAGAAAAGAAACACAGAAGTATTTGAACATTTCTTTCTGTCAGTGTGTGCTATCTAGTTTGCAAAAATAATTATTTGCGTGGAAACATTTAAGATGATAGCAGATGTAAATTTGGATATCCGGAGCTTTAAGAAGTTCCCTTGACTAGAAAACATGGAAAAACTCCGATAACTACTATATTCAATAGCCGAGAGCCTACATACAAATGTTTTTGCAAGTGAAGGAAGAAAAGGTGGATGTTTGTTTCTCTTAGTTATTTGCAGCCATTTCTAAATTTTATATCATTAAAGGGTGCGACTGCAACGCTTAATGATATACTAGTGCGTATTATTAACCGTCGATTATGTAGATATTTGCTTGTTTCATTAAGCGTCAGTCTTGCTCTGCATTTGTGACGCTTAATGATATAATTCTATCATTAAGCGGCGACTTAGCATTAGCGGTTAAGAATGTTAACTATTAATGCAATAATTTATGGCATTAATAATATTTGTATCATTAAGCGACGTTTTATCGTTAGAGGTTGCTACAAACCTACGAACAACCGCATCCGTACATGGCTATAAAAACAGCACGTAACAAGTATAATTGTGAGTTAAATTGAGAGAAAAAAACAAGTTTTGAGTAATAAAGTACTACACTTTAAAGGAGATTCCAGAAAGCTGTGTAGGTTCGTTTCGGAACTTTCCGGTAGTAAGACAGAAAATTCGATGCAGAGCAGCGCTTACGGAAAATTTTGCCGACTATTTCATGGATAAAATAGACAAGATTAGACAATCATTAAAAAAAAATTCGCTAATTTTGAACCAAGGCATAAAGATGTTCCTTCACTGCCGGTTTCAAGAACTCTCGCAAGATGAAATTAAAAATCTGATCATGAGTGTTCCACAAGGTAGCTGCTTGGGACCCTGGTTGTATCTGACGTACGCAGGAACTTTATTTGTTGTCATTCCTCCGTCCATATCAGTTTCCAGCTTTGCAGATGAAAATACCGCAAATACACGCTTGAATGCAACGTCGAAACTTAGCGAAATTGAGGCTATTCGTGAGCTTGAGGATTGCGCAAAGATTATGAACAACTGGATAAACGCTAATAAACTTAAAATGAATGCATCAAAAACAGAATTTATCTTTTTTGGAGTCTAATAGATGAAAATGAAATCATGTCCGTAAAATGTTAACGATACTTGGGTGTATTTTTAGATGAAAACCTTAATTTCAAAGAACATGTAAATAGGAAATGTCATGCATCAATGTTAAATCATCTAAGGATCAAAAGCATTCGCAAATATATAACGAAGGAAGATACAGAAATTTTGGTTCTTTCATTAGTTATTCCACATTTAGACTATTGCAATGTTATATTATTCGGTACAACACAATGCGATATTGATAAAATGCAACGAATTCGAAACATGTGTGCCAAATCGGTTTTAAATCGGAGGAAATTTGACAGTTCAAACCAAGCTCTATTTTGATCTCTATAAATTATTACTCTCTTTGTATATTTGTATAATCATATTATATGTAAATATTTTTTTTTTTTTTCAGTTTTTCTGTACAACACCATTGAATACGTTCATGTAGAAATGCGTGTTTAATCAAATAAATCAGTTTCAGTCAATTTTGATTCAAAGTATATTTATACATGAGTATGGGGTATGTACACAAAATGTACATGTACATGTACATCGATTTTAAATCAAACGAAAAGTGCTGACCTTAATTAAAATAGTCATTATATATGTCATTTTTTTTTTATTAAATTATTTGTATTTCAGATATTATTCAATTTATAAGTGTTACTTTTGACTGAGACATAGTGACAAAATTGCGATTTAACATCTTAGCGCCTTTAAAAACTGTAATATTGTTCCGAGGTAAAATGTCTGCTTTGCATGCAGTCCGTCAGAACACGAGGACGTCAGCGACGATCAAAATAGACAAGGTTCTGGACAGAAAATTCCTACATTTATTCACTGTTCTGGAAAAAAAAGAAATAATTCAAACAAAAAAACTTAAAAAAATGTTTTGGAAAATGGCCATCGTAAGGTATGGAAAGATGATCGCTATGTAGCCAAAAGTTTAAATCCGTCGCAATAAGCAGGGACTGGTATCGGTCAATAATGATGGCAAAGATCCTCTAATCACGTCATTTTTTAAAAAAAAATAAAGCTTTATAGGAAAACCTTTATCTTTTTACAAAACACACACACACACACACACACACACACAAAACAAAAAAAAAACCAAACAAACAAAAAAACCAAAATACAAAAAAAAAAAAAAAAAAGAATTTTAAAGATTATTTCCCTATGTATTCCTATGTAAAACTCTGATTGGTCATTGTGGCCCCACCCTACCCACTGTAAATTTGAATAAATTTGAATCTACACTACCTGTGGATGTTCCTATAATAATATGACTAATCATGACTTTGCTGTTCTTGAACAGCAGATTTTTTTCAAGATAATTCTTGATACATTCCTATGCAAAACTTTGACTCTTTGTTGTGCCCCAAACCCTGGGGGTCATGATTTGAAAAAAACTTGATTCTTCAATACCTAAATACCTATGTTTGTATATATATATATATATATATATATATATATATATATATATATATATATATATATATATATATATATATATATATATATATATATATATATATATATATATATATATATATATATAATATAATATATACTAGATGAAATCCCGCTCAAGCGCGGGGAATTGAATTTATAAAAATACCGACAGATAATATATTGTAGTTTCTACTGATAGCCTACAGGCTTGCAGAAGGAAGAAATACTTTGTTCAAAATCACACAGGAAGTGAATGTACGTCTCCACCCCCAACCCATCTCATTTTTGCAAAAACTTGAAAAATAACGATTTCATTTCATTGACGTTTATTGTGAAACCTATTATATACATGTAATGTTACGGATATTGTACTTCAGGTTCTCTTATTTCACTTCCGCCAAGGATAAAAGGAGCAAATATACATGTATGTACATTTTACTGAAAAATTGATTGGGGGGGGGGATCTCACAGGTACCTGGGTCTTGGTTTATAAATATGTATGTATCTTATTGACATGTAAAAAATGTACCTTTTTTACTTATCAATAAGGCATCCGGTACATACATATTTATATACCAAGACCCAAGTACCTGGGTAAAATTATCTGCTTAACGCCCTATGAATGGGCTGAGTATCTGATACAAAAGACTTTATTCAGAAAAATTGTACAGCTTTAATTATATTTAAACAATATCTTATTCATTAATTTTCTCTTTTCATGTAAGCAAGTTTATTACGAAGTACAAATTGTACTTCGGGTTCGTTGCCACGATGCTCTCAGTAAGGAAAATACAAATTTTACCGATAAAGTTACAAATTTTACCGATAAATTTATTTGAAAAACCTACTAAATATATGAAATAGTCTTTCGATATATAAATATATTCACAACTTATAATGTTATCAATGATTTACCATTATTTCAATGACCATTCACACGAAAGCTTTTTTTTTTATTTTCATGCAGCTATAATCGCCTTGTTTTTCTTTTTTTTAACTTCGGACTCGATGCTATCTGATGTTCTAGAAGCTTCGGTCAATATTAAGATCGGCGAATGACGAAAATAATTTGCACATTTCCCTTTTTAATCGGTTATCACAGCTTATTTCTTTTATATCATTTAAATCAAGTTTTAATTGAATAATAAAGTGATGACGTTTCATGAAATAAATAAACGATTGCTTGTTGTCAGTTTCATTGAAAAGTGCCTGTAACTTAGATCCACCAACCGGCAACGCCACCGTACGCACGTTTTTACTATTTCATGGCTGTTTATAGAAAATAAAAGTAGACTTTTAATTTAATGTACGACACTTACTATGCGAGTGAAATCTAAATATAGTTTACGGACATCATCTTGAATCTAGTGTACTCATAGAGGAGTTAGGAAGAACTCTGATACACCCGTTTCGGAGTTTATTTGCAAAATTTATTAATTTATAAGTAAAGATATATATACACAGTTAATTCTCGATAAACCGCCGCCTTTTGTAAATTAGAAATCATGGCGGTACAACGAATTTGGCGATGAATTGAATTTCCCTTTTTGGGGGAAACAAGAAATAGAGTTACCGTTCCTGGAAATAAAACATTTAGTGTTTATATTCTTAGTATTATAAGAAAACATTTCAAAATTGGTAAATGCTTAAAATAGTTAATTTGCTTACAATAATTTCGTTTTAAAACAAAATACGCAATTATGAAATAAAAACATTTTTGTACAGGTTGTGTAAATCTGAACGTCTGATATTTAAGAAAAACATGCAGAGTCGATCGTCGTTATGCATTGCCGATAGTATGTAAAACGAATTACTGTAAATACTTTTATTGTTTATGGCATCGTCGTTGCTAAAACTTTCACAATTTCAGTATATGAAGAAGGGATATTTGAACTAATATCGTTGTCGGCGAACTCAAGTTTATCAACAACCGCTTTCGTGGAGAAATCATTACTAAATCGTTCTTATTAAACAGAAAACAAAATTTATAATTACAGTTGATGTTTAAAATTATTGTTTATTTAATTCTTTAATCACATGTACCTTGTCTGGCTTTACAATGGTGATCTAGATAGCAACAACCAATTAGTCGCTTCACTTACCATATGCAAATGTGGCGGTATATCGAGATAATTGACACTTTGAAATGGACGTTTGTTGTGAAACGTTCTTGAAAAATCATGGCGGTATTGCAAGAATTGCGACGCAGTACAGTTAAGGCTACACATGAAGATAATATGGTAATGAGGTCATAATGAGGTTTGACGTCATGACAGTTGCTCCGCCTTGATAGATCCATATAAGGAAATAGAGCTCAAAAAAGCTATTTAATGATGATTGCGAGAATTTGTAATGAATGTCTGTATTTTCAGGTTTAAATAAATAAACATTAGTGATTTTCTCTTATATAGTAACAACACGTCTTCGAAATAATTCTCTTTTTATTGTGTCGTTTGGCTGCATTCGGATTCAGCCAAGCGCTTGCACTCGGTGACACGGAATGTTGTTTACATCTAAAAACGTGGCGACAGCAGCTGAGATATGCAGTGGATAAATGCAACAATCAGGCAATCTTTAAAGAGAATAGGGATGAAATTAGAGACCTGGGCCTTGTTTATCTTTTTGATGAGAAGATGATGACGTTATTTCGGGAAATCATAGGAAACTGAGACGATCCGCACTACCTCCCTAGGTCCCTTTGTGTTCATTAAGGTGTGTATTGCATGTATTAGGTATTAATATGTAAACATACTATTCTTTACATCGATGTAAAATAACCGTGAACATGTACAATAAGATATATTGTTAAAGTCCGTCACAAACTGCAATGCAGTGCCTTGTGTGTATCCCCCCCCCCCTCACACACACACACACACATACACAAAAACACACACATTATGAAAGTTGCACACTTTTAAACATGCAGTGATGTCCTTTGGCCTACATGTACAAACATGTAACATAATATAAGCACAGCACGTCATGATATCAAATAGTATAATTTAGAAGCAGTCACACAATGTATTTGTGAAGTCAAACTGCACAGTGTACAATGTATGTGCACTGTACATACAAGAGTATAAGACCCTATAAATTTTAATTTATACCTCTGGCAATCAAAAATATGTGAATTTTAAGATTTCAGTTTTTACCATTACTTCTTATTTTAAATTCATCATAGGACTTTTACTATCTGTATCACTGGGCTGTAAATTTATAGAATTTCTACATTAATGAAGATAAAATGTTTGAATTTTCATTTGTCTGACTACATGTACATTAACATGATTAAGTCAGTCTTATATGTATATACATGTATTTATGTACTGTTTATATGTATAATTCTTTTGTCATTGTAGCTGTCACAGAACTGGTTAAAACTGGCATCTACATCAGCTAGAACTATCAAAATAGATGCATCAATTTCTGCACTGGGTATGATCACCTCTGATGTTTGGAGGTCCGTGTTTGCTCTGCTCCTATTTTGTATTGTATAATGGACTTTTGAGCTTGAATACTGTTCGTTATCTCCATATATTTCACTAAAGCATTTCACATTAATTTTATAGTATGCCAGTGTCAAATATTTTTTTTTGTGTTGTATAGGTGAAAGAATTAAATGTTATCTCTAGCATATTGATTTTTTTTTTTAAATTAAATTAAGTATAGCTACCAATTCTACTTTTGCAAATGTCATAGGTTTCAATTTCCCAGAAAAGTTTTGTATCAAAAGTTTGTTTCCATTTATTTTATGAATTTCAGAAAATATAGTATAGCATGGTTTGTTTTGTAGAATGCAATGTCATTTCATTCTACAATAGTAATCATTATGTTTTTCACTCATTACATATATATTGTGTTGTAGCTACTCCCAAACAATTTGAACAATTCATTCAGGCAGGAAGTGTTTCCACCAATAAAATAAAAAGGTATGCTCCATATATAAGCTCTAAACCATACATATTCCTAGCAAGATTATTAAAATGTTTTGATAATAAAAACAGTAGAGTCATGTATATGCTTTCCATGTTACTCAATGCATTGTTTTGAGTATCACTTTTTTAAAACACCAATGAACTTTCCATAATGGTATTTCACTTTGTTTTCAGAATTGAACTGTTTGAACTGAGGACTGTTTGAAATGTTTTGCACCTGCTCAGAAATCCCTTCACAGCCTGCCTTTGAATTTGAAAAGCTGTTTTTAATTAAATAAATTTTCTAGATAAATAATACTTTGAATTTTTAACAGTACAATGGTGTGAAAGTTTGAAGGCTGTTAAGATTTGAATATCTTTACTTGAATGTATTCTGACAGGCGCATAACTGCCTATACTATACGCAAATACGCAGATGTGTACATATCGTTTTCAAATTTAAAAATTGGGATGGGGGGGGGGGGGAGGGAGAGATTTGTGTGAAGAGAAAAAATATCAATACCACCCAGCAAATATTTGTGTTTCAAATTATTTTATCTCGTACTGTTTCGATTCAAATTCAAATTTAATATTACCATGTCTTTATAAAAAATTGTAATGTTTTATTAAATCATTGCCACAACCAAATAAAACATTTATTAATTTGTAATTCTTCTAAAACACATTGATAATTTTTTTTTAAAGATCTTTGAGAAAATATCAACCGTTGAATGCTGTGATCCACTGGAATATGATTTGAAATGTAACATTATTTTTGTTAATAATTGAAATTAATTATATTTGTTGCTGAAAGTTAAAAAAGAGTAGATGATACCAATATATCATTTTAAAAACTATTCAACCTCTACAGGTACAATAAATTTGCACGGAAGTATTCAACTTTGTGTTAAAAGCAATATTAAGTACTCTTGTATTTTCTAAAGAAAATCGAAATGGCATGATTTTGAATGAAATATTTGGTAAAACCAATGAGCTTCCAGGGACTTCGCCCCTAGGTCCTCATCAGGGCTTCGCCCTGGACCAACGGGGGGTCGCAAAGCGGACCCCAGCCGTTCTCTGCGTACATTTCACTTCAATTCTGGCCATACGCGCCTGTCTATGTTTTGGGGTACCAATAAGATCTAAATTTCAGCATGTATATTGTGTTCACTTGTTCTTTAACAGCTATGTTTCTTGATTACAAAGTTTTACTATGATTATCTTGTTTGCGCATGGATTGATAATAACTCAAAAAATTAGACTAAAGCCCCCCCCCCCCCCCCCATGAGATTTGTGCTAAATACCCAAAAAAGTAAAACCTGATGTAAACACTGTTTAATAATTTATTTTCCACATGCAAGTAAGGTAAATGGTATCAAAGGAGCCAGAGGCAAACTGGTGATGGGGAGGGGGGGGGGGGGGGGTTGAACTGTAGTAGGAAAACAGGAGTAAGCACCCCAATCCCTTCCTCCTGTTCTTAAAACTTTTAACGTAGTCTAGAATCCCTAAACAGTTGAAGATTTGATAACTAAAATAATCATATATATATATATATATATATATATATATATATATATATATATATATATATATATATATATATATATATATATATATATATATATATATATATATATATATATATTAAAAAAACAAAAAAAAACTAAGTTCTGTTGGAGATATTTTTTCTGTGTGTCTACTGGGGAAGAATAAATATTTTATCATTGATAGCGGCTGTTATTTTATATTACAAATGATTGAATCTTTCAATATTTTTAACCTTGGGCATTTTCCAATTGATTTACATGATGTTGCGGCAAATTTTAGGCCTATTGTTGACGAACGGAGGAAATGCGGTAGGTGTCAAATACGTCTTGTGTAGCGTATAAAAGAACGAAGATATACAAAACAAAGTAAAGTCAAGGATATTTTTTATGCATACCGATTTGATTTAATGAAATAAAGCCCAGCACAGTCCGTAGGTATTATTTATTCAAAATTTGCGAGGTACACAAACTCTATTAAGTACCACAGAGTTATCTCCCATGCTGGGTCAATGATGCGTTTCAAAACTATATTTAGAATGAATGTCTTAAGATTTCAATTTTTAATCAAAAAGTGCAAGGGCAAGGTGACAACCCAAGAGGTAGGTTTTTATGTTAAATTCTTTACGTTACTGTATAGTTTTTAAAAAGTGATGCTCATTTCTTTGTAATTCATTAGGCAATTTAAAATTTCCGATTAAATGATGAAAAATACCCAATTTTGAAGACTGGTGTTTGTTTTCAATGAATAACTTAAATATCTCAGAAATCTGACTGAATGAGCATCAGTTTTTCGATAGGATAGATACTAAGGGACACAATGAAACATTGTACAGTTCAAATATTGTATGCCTTGCCCTTGCACTTTTTGGATAAATTTGACATTTCATATTTTGACCTAGAATCAGAGCTCACGTGACTGTAGAGGGTCACATGATGACAAAAAATACCGGTGTCAAAAGCGATGGACAAACTCTTCATAAAGCCATTAAGATATTTAAGATAGAGTTTCATGCTAAAAAATAAGACGGATGAACTTTAAGTGTCTCGTATTTGGTGCCTTTTTATAGAAAATGTTGCCTTAACTGTACTGCGGATAAATCGAAAGGCGATAATTCGAGAATTGACTATATATATATATATATATATATATATATATATATATATATATATATATATATATATATATATATATATATATATATATATATATATATATATATATATATATATATATATATATATATATATATATATATATATATATACACATATATATATATATATATATATATATTACTAATAATGGCTGAGTTGTTGATGAGAAGATTTCAAAGATATTTCCTATGTAACGTGTACGATCAGGTTCTTACAAGGGACATATAGGTTTTCCTTTTACTCTGTCTGAGTTCATGATTGGACAGCTATGTCAGAGGGTATGTCACATTGTATTTAAATTTTCTCTTTTATCTAGAGATGGGGACTGGGTAAGGTACTACTTGCACCGTGTTTCTCCCTGTAAGGTTCCCGTTGATAGATAAGAACCAATTGCCTCATTCTTCTTCAGTTTTACAACACCCAGAACTTAAGTACTTAACAAAGATTGCATTGAAGTCTATGGAGCAAATTTTTAAAAATAAGAATTCAAATTATAGAATGTCAATAAATATTGCGGTGAAAAAAATGCACCAAAACACATTAGAAATAGAATGACAATAAAAAATGATGTTTTTTTTTTACGAGTTAAGATTTTTAAAATTGATTTTTTTTTATTAATAAAAACAGAGGGAGATAACTTTTACCAAAATTCAAGGCCATAAATTAGAGCACATCCCACCCTTACATGCTAATAGTAATAAATGGGAATATATATAAATATATGTGAAATCAAATACATGTATGAAAAAGGTGAATATGACAAACAGCCCTATGTTATATTCAGAGTACGAGTTTCCTACTGATCGGAGATACAGGGCGGGGCTTAAGGCGAGAGCGATAGCTCGAGCCGGGCTCCGCCCTGTATCTCCGATACAGTAGGAAACGAGTACTCTAAATGACTTGTGACATGACCTTTCTTATGACCTCGCTAATTTACATGTGTATTTGGGTATATATCTCTCAACCAATCAGATGAATTTGCAGAAAGTTGATTTAGTACCCCATTTTTTAGCAATCGCAACTGAAATGCCGAGTGAGGTGGACGTGCAGGTATCTATCAATTTAGATAATTATAATTTTGAGATACATTATACAATGTGTTTTTCCAAAATTTAATTTATATTTGATTGCTTAGGGTTTATTTCCTTTCTATTTAGCTCTTGCTGACTTTTTAAAAAAAATCTAAGGTACGAATTTAGTGCAGAACATTTTGATACATAAGAATCATATATGGGAATGTATTTGAAGCAAATATGTTTCGGGGAGGTCGTATTCTGACAGAAATGTCCGACAATGTCATCGACCGGTTGTCATACATGTGTATACAAAATTCTTGGCTTCAAATTGAAATAAACAGATGTAAGAAAGGGGGGCATATATTAGCTTCATGTTTGAAACAAAATGTAGAGGAACCAAAGGCAGATCCAGCACTAACTCGTGCGCGTCGATATCCCCCCTTTCGATTTTTTTCTTTTTTGCTTTTCGTAAATTATGTTTGCTAAACTTGTATTTACTTTTAATTTATCAACACGAAACGATCACGCACATATAGTGTCAGGCCTGATTATGAATCTACACCCCACGAAACTCCCGATTTTCCAGTTCTGGACATTTTTTTTTTCGAAGAAAACCAGTTGTGTACTGCCCTCACTCCCTCCTTTCTTAAATTTTTGAATCCGCCACGGGTAACTTTAGGTTGTAAATTTCTAATCTTAATTCATTTCAAATTTTGAATAAATACCTACAGCGCTATGAATTCTTATGTCTATATCATTTAAGATACGGATTCAGTTTTCCGTCATCGCTAAAAATAAACCGTACTGTATCGTTGATATTTTTCAGATACAGTACAGTTTCTGCTCATTTGCATGAGAAACGCCCAATAAAAGTGTCCTGTATCGCAGTTATTGTACGGCTGACTTCAAAGGAAAACTCGCCGGGTCATGTCACAAGTGTTGATAAGGTAGACGGAACATTCCGTAGTCAAATACAGTATTTAAAAAAAACACCAAAGGCCTAACAATTGGTATGAAAGGGGTCAGAGAAAATATCACCAAGTTATAGGTTATACATGCTAATAAGGACATTATAACGACAATACAATTAACGAAATGCCGACTTTAATCGAGATTGTGTAAATTCCTGTAACATTAATTCATCTGATCATAGTATGAAATGTGGAGATAACGAACAGTATTTAAGCTCAAAAGTCCATTCAAAATATACAAATGAACAAGAGAGCAAACACGGATCTCTAAAACATCAGAAGTGGGATCAGGTGCCATGGAGGAGTGAGCATCCCCTGCCGACCTGACCCACCCGCTGTATGCTCCTTGTTATGATAAATAATGAAAAAATCCGTCGACAATTCGGTGTATAAATAATGATCTAACAATTGGTATGAAAAACGTTAGTCAGCATTTGACTTAATGATAGATTGTATTTGCTGACAAGGATATTGTATTGACCACAGAGCTTAAGAAATGATGACTTTAAACGAGACTGTTGAATTTCTTATTTCATCAACTTGTTTGTCTATAACTTACCTCGTTTTAGAAAGTGTTCATGCGTAGAGCATGCTCTTGCATATCGAATCTAATGAGAGATATAAACCCCATGTACAGGTCAAAAGGGGATATTGCTACATAAGTAAGGGAAGTTGACGATTGAAAAGTTGAAGTCATCAAGTTTATCATGAAGCTTTGTTGTTGGCTTACCATTAACGTCTATTTCAAGTAAAATATCCAAATATGAAACAGATGAGATGTGTCAGAATCTGTGGTATCTTTTATTTCAAGCTTACCGGGATATATCGTGTCGACATATGAATGGAAATAACTATTGTTAATTGATATTACGTCGTCGATATATCTTAATGCCGAGTTAAAGACCACAGCAAGTGTTTTCTTCTTTTCGTGTATAAGATTCTGAATAAATTCTGCTTCATATGAATACAAAAATAAATCTGCTTATAACGGGGAGCAATTTGTACCCATAGGTATTCCAACAGAGTGTTGGAAAAAATGGTCTCCAAAAACCACATAGATATTGACAATCAGAAAATCAAGCATCATTTTATTTCACCTTCAGAGTACTTGTGTGTACAATCAGAATACTATTTAAAAACATAATTTTACAAAATGACCCAAGACAAGGTAAGTAAATCTACGGGTTCCATTTTTATTGAAAAAGCAGCCTTCGATGTCAAAAAGCCTGGACTTTAACTAATCGTGGGGAACAGTGTTATAAAGTGTCGAAAAGTCGTACGTTTTGATGTTATTGATTTTGGTGAAATTTGTGATTTTAAATTTTCTAAAAGTTCCTTGGAATTTTTAAGTTTCCACATCTGATTTACACCACTTCTCGAATATATTGTGGCACAGTACTCCTGAAATTTCTCCTTCATCGCTATTAATATTTTAATGAAGAGTAAAGAAAGAGGCTTGGAAGAACATTTACTGGAACCCAGTATGTATCGTAAGATCATGAAACATTAGAGTACGAGTTTTTCACAATAACACAATTTTTCAGCAAGAATTATTTAAGCATGCAAATGAAACATTTCAAAACTTAGTTGCTTCATCAAAATCTCTATACTCTACCATTTGATAGACAAAAACTGATACAGTTGTATGTGTGAATCATTTCTATTAGAAAAATCCCTTAATTTTTCAACAAATACAGTTTATAAATTAGAAATGACTCGGATTTGCTTAGAATTAGTACAAGTAATCTAGACAATAATAGTTTTTGGAAAGAGGAATTTTGGCATACTAGTGTGCTAAGATTGATGAGCGTCATTGTAAATTTATAGTTGGACAGTACGGTTTAGGTATCCAAAGAAGACTGACTCAATCATTACAACATAGATTGATGTTGGCTCCGTTGTCCTGCAACAGTTGTACAGTGCTATCATGTCCATATTGACAAGCTATATAAAGAGGACTCACTCCATCATTATCACATAAATTGATGTCGGCACCGTTGTTCAGTAACAGTTGTACAGTGCTATCATGTCCATATTGACAAGCTATATAAAGAGGACTCACTCCATTATTATCACATAAATTGATGTCGGCACCGTTTTTCAGTAACAGTTGTACCGTGCTATCATGTCCATTTTGACAAGATATCCACAGAGGACTGTCTCCATCGTTGCAACATAAATTGATGTCGGCACCGTTGTTCAGTAAGAGTTGTACCGTGCTATCATGTCCAATTTGACAAGGAATATAAAGAGGACTGACTCCATTCTTGTCACATAAATTGATGTCACCATTGTTGTTCAGTAACATTTGTACTGTGCTGTCGTGTCCATTTTGACAAGCTATGAGAAGAGGACTGACTGCGTCTTTGTTACATAAATTGATTTCGGCACCGCTGTTCAGTAACAGTTGAACCGTGCTATCATGTCCATTTTGACAAGCCATATAAAGAGGACTGGCTCCATTGTTGTTACATAGGTTGATGTCGGCACCTTTGTTCAGTAAAAGTTGTACCGTGGTACCATGTCCATTTTCACAAGCTATATAAAGGGGACTGGCTCCATCATTGTTACAGTGATTGATGTCGGCGCCGTTGTTTAATAAGCAAATAATGGTTGCATTACGTCTTTCCCCCTCATTTGTATCCATGCCAGCTTCTTTAAAATGTTCGTCGTCATTTGCAACAGCTAATAATAATGGAGTCAATTTATATTCAGTGATGAACTTGTTAACATCAGTACCGAGTCTTACTAATTCCTCAATTATTGGAAAGTTATGAAATACAGAAGCAATGTGAATTGGTAAAAAGTCATCCCACATTTCTTTTATGGCTCTTTTTTTAAATCCCTCGCTGAGAATTTCTTTCAGGTTTAAATCGCCATTTGCACACATGGCAGAGAATATAGGATATTCTTTCAACTTCGTTTCAGGGATACTGTTTAAGAAAAATGAAGAAATTTCAGTGTGACAAAATACGATAAGTCCAATCAAAGGACATATTTCATCCTGCCTATCAAGTAAACAAAGTCTAGAAAAACCAGTGCCCTCAAATGATTTTGGAAATTCTTTTTCGTCTATTTCACATTTAATTGTTACCAGAAGCTTTTCGGACGAATCCACTTTTTCCTTAAAAGATTTGACCACATTCTCATTTCTAAAACATGGGTTGAGTAAAACATCTAAAAGGTGTTTTGTTTGCATATCAATAATAAACCTGTCTACAAGATCACCAATGTACTCTTCAGGCAGGTAAACAATGAAGGGATCGCGATCTTCCTCTTCTGTATCGTTTTCTATTCTCATTCGTCTTCGCAAAAAACCACTGTCGGCGTACTGTATTGTTTCTCGTGGACAATCAATACCAAACACCAATGTCGTTATCTCCATAATAAAGTCGTGAAGGAATTGGAAAACATGCCCGACACATTTAACATACGATCCATTCATTTCATCTAAAGTATTGAAAATGTCTGAAACCTGCGTGTTTTCTTTAAGTTTACATATTCTTAAAATGTCTTTATATTTTTGTGAAGAGCTTTCATCTTTTCTAAAAGAATGAACATTTAAATTATTGTTAAATACCACGATCAAAAGTAAGGCGCAATATTTTTTTTGGTCCAATTTCTTGTAATATTCGACTTCCTGTCTTATGAACAGAAAGGGATTTTTAAAGAGATTTACTCCTTTCTCCCTGTAATTCGGGTGAAGTGAAAAAAACTTACAAATCAAGGGAAAATAAGCTTCCGTTTTGATCATTTCCCTGACATTCCCTTCAGATATATCCATATGTTGACAGTATTTATTTAAGATCTGCCTTTTTTCTTCCTCCGATAGTTTCCATTTCTCGCTGTCAATTTCTACTATGTTTGAGTCCTTTTTGAGAATCCCTTCCAATCTCTTGTCATTCATGACACTTCTTCTACATGACACCAATAATTTAACCTTCTTTAAGCAATTCGCTAGCGTTTTCTCATACGTTTTCCATGAATTATATGAAATGTCGTCTAATGTCTCCTTACCAATAGGATCATTTAGAACAAACAGTGTCTGATTATCTGGCAAGAATTCAGGTGAACCTATTTCTTTAATTTCTTTCACCTCATCGACAGGTTTGATATCCCATCCTTTCTCTTCTTTATACTTAAGTGCGATGTGTTGAATAATTGCTGTTTTTCCGCATCCAGAGTTTCCAACAACCGTAACCAGATTTTGACTTTTAATTTTTTCTTCTACAAATTCACTTGCTGTTGTTGGGACAAACATTCTGTCATCCTCCCTCCAACTCTCCAGAATATCTTTTTCTAGAGTTGTATCTATAAATATTGAAAAATACCCATCACAAAAATAGTTTGAGAATGTTAAAACATTTATTCATAGCATTGTCTAGTGATTCCTCTTTTTATACTTTAAATGTATCAAATATAATACGCTAAGAAATTATATACTTTAATTAACTATCTTGATTAAACAAAAACATAATTTTAGCAATTAAACCTACACGTCAATAAGAAATTGCATTTCTTCATTTTGTCTGATATATATCTTCAGCTGTTTTAACGCCAATCGAATTTCTTTATAACATTTGATTTTCACGAACACCTCTGGAAATTTAAAAAAAATTATAAAATTTATTTTACCCCTCCCTCCGCCCAAATAATTATTCTGTCAGTGTTTCACGAAAATAATTATCATACGAAAACATTCATGGAAATAGTACCAATAGTAACATTTTAAACTGTGTTTGTCTTAGACTCCCTTTATTGAGTTATACGTTTATCATTTTTAGTACATACAATCATGTCTGTGCTTGTTATGGATTGAAAATAACCTATCTATCATACATGTGGATCTAACTTTGGAAGAGAATGTTTTTTCTCTTTTCGATTTTTTTTTTCTTGACATAAACATAAGCATAAATCAATATAACCCTATGTACTCCTTGTGTGATTCTGCTTGACAAAAATATATGCAGAATAAATCAATATGTCTGATTACTCTATGTGTACTTCTTATTCTCGTGGAGAAAACGATTCACAGTTACATAATTTCAGATCAATGCAGCAATCATTATGTCTGTGGTTTCGAATGAACGTTGTACTTTAAAAGAAATCAAATGGAAGTAAGAGAAGTGATACAACAATATATTTTCAATAATGGCCTGTCCAAAAATATGAATATATACGTACATGGAAGTAAAGGCAAAGTAACGATATCTTTTATGAAATACTCTATAGAAGACTACATCCATGCCTACTTTCAGATAACGAATAAAAAACGAAAATGTTTTATACGAGAAATAAAGTACAATAACCTTCTTGAATAAAACCAAGTATTGTACGACTATGTCATGATTTCACGGATCACTTTTTACTCTCTCTGCTTGTTTTTCGTCCATTGAGGGGCAAAATGAAAACCAACTATCCTTCTGTGTTCAATAATTCACAAGTGAAAAAAAAGGATTATAGAGCTTACACGATCCGTATTGGTCCCTGCTGACAAAATAGGTAACAACATTGTCTTTGTTTGTAAGGCTCATCATTTAAATTGTAGAGGAACTGGCATTTAATTCTACAAATAGTAAAACTAACTTATACCCAAAGCTCTCTTTCTAAGGAGGAAATTCTTCAAAATCACATGTCAGTTTTGAATTTCTTAAATATTCCCAACAACTAACATGAATATGAATTACCATATCCATATTGGATTCCGAAATTTCATAAAACTATTTACAAACAAAGATAAATAGTGCGTTCCAGTTAATGTTCTACAAAGCCTCTTTCTTTACTCCTCACTAAAACATTAATAGTAGTGAAGGAGAAACTTCAGGAGTACGTGCAACAATAATTTCAAGAAGTGGTGTAAATCAGATGTGGATACTTAAAAATTCCAAGGAACTTTTGGAAAATTTATAATCGCAAAATTTTACCAAAATCAATAACATAAAAACTTACAACTTTGCAACTTTATATACAACCATACCACACGATAAATTAAAGTACAGGTTTTTGGTATCATTGACAGCTACTTTTGAATAACAAGAGGTCCAAGGGCCTTAACAGTCACCTGTGTATAATACAACACTGTAAAGGATCCATAGAAGTATAAAACAAAATTAAATAAACGAAGCAATGTTGCCCAAAAATTTCAAAAATCCGGTAAAAATACTCTTGCTTATTGTAGCGTGCTACCTTTTTTTCCCTTAGCCTTAGAGAGATGATAATGAATGCAAAATATGACAATTACAATGAACACTTGCCCATTGTGTAAGGTATTATATGTCACTTGGCTAGTGCTACAATTCAGTACACACATACTTGGGTATAAAACGTGGCTATTTGCCACTTGTCACTAATTACAACAAGTCACCCTGGCTCTCTGTGATTCTTTGTTCACTTTCATAAAGTATAAAGCAACTTGATCCAGTCTCTTGTCAACTTTGAATTTACCTGATAATACCTCATCCATTGTCAAACAGATCACCTCAGTGTAAAAATAATGTGTACAATTTCAACTTTTGCTAAATATATAAATAATCTTTATGTCAATCTTTTATAATGCTTTCCAGGCAAGAATCTGACTTTGAGCATGCTTTGCCCATTTAAACAAAACATTCATATCTATTCTGTTTCTATATAAATAACATTTTTTCTTGTATTGTCATTCAATCAAATAACCTGTTAATTAAATTATATACATGGATTTTTTGATTAACACAATTTAGCAAAGAAAGTTACTCTTATTTGCTTCACCTATTACAATTCTGTGCTAGTGTTTGCCTCCTAGATACTCAGAAGCAAAGAAAAAGGCACATTAACTTATCATAATATTTAATACCTATACATTGATATCATTGCATATTTGATCAGTAGTTATGTCATCACGAGTTTGGCATTTAACCCCTGTTATAAATACATAGCTATTTATACCACCCAAAACGACATGATTTAGTTTATATTATGCCTCCGTATGTTTCTATTCATTTCTAGGATCTAAAAAAAAAAATAAAATATAAATTTTAGAGAAATTGTTATCTCTAAAGCTCATGTCATATAGCTTATTATGACGTCATATTGTATAGGCAAGTAGAATATCTTGGTGTAGCCTTAACATACCTGCGGGGGCAATGTATTTTACAATTTTAGAAGAGGCACTCTTCCTCATCATAATTCTGTATTTAGTTCATCGACTTAATACCCTGGAGCAGACGCGAAGATTTTTGAAGAATAAATTCATTTTCACTATATAATCAATAGAGCCCCGCCCTAACAACAGAACCCCTGATCCTTGGGCCATGAAATTCACAATTTTGGAGGAGGCATACTTCCTCCTCATAACTATGTATTTAGTTCTTTGGCTTACTAACCAGGAGCTGAGGATTGATTGATTAATTGTGTGTTGTTTCACGTCCCATTCGAGAATTTTTTACTCATATAGAGACGTCACCATATACAAGTGAAGGGCTTCAAATTTTGACCATCACTCAGGGCCATTGAGCACTGAGGGATCCTTATCGTGCCAACGCCTACCGTGACATGGGGCGTCGGTTTTTAAAGTCTCATCCGAAAGACCCGCAACTTTCACTTCAAAGTGCCGAGCACGTGGCGAAGGAACAGTTGCTACCAGTTTTTCATCGACTTAGGTCAGTCGCGGCCGAGATTCGAACTCACGACCTTCCGATCAGGGAGCGAGCGCTCTACTGACTGAGCTACCGTGAAGGGTTCAGGAGCAGAAAAGAAGATTTTTAAAGAATTAATGCATTTTCACTACATAATCATTAGAGCCCTCGCCTTAATATCAGAACCCCTGACTCAGGGACCATGATATTCAAAATATTTTCCTTATCATAACTATGCCTATTGTTTGTTTGCTTAATACCCAGGAGCAGAGGAGAAGATTTTTTTTTAAAGAAATAATGCATTTTCACTATATATTCAACAGAGCCGTGTCCTAGCCCAAGAACCCCTAACCCTGGGGCCATAAATTTTACAATTTTGGTAGGGTACTCAATGCTTATTACAATCATGTCAACAGTTTGACTTCTTGAATTCAAGGAGTAAAGAAAATTTTTCAAGATTGCATTAATTTTAGCAGTTTTGAGCCCACCCCTCATGCCCAAGCACTACTGTAATGATTTTCCCCCTAGATTCCAAAAAAAAACCTCTGACGTCCCCCTGTCAGTCCCTTGCATTTTCCTGTCCCCTCCCGACTTTCTCCTATGATCCCCTGTCGTTGTCCCTGATTTCCCTGTCTACTGTCTGACATCCCCCGACTTTGCCCCTGTTACCACAGTCTAACCCCTGATGTCCCTTGACATTCCCTGACGTCCCTGTCAACTCTCTGATGTCCCCTGACTAAGTCTCTGACCACCCTTTCAATTCCCTTTCGTCCCTGACATTTATTTTGACCCAAAAAAGGTTAAAATATGTTTTTGCTGCTATATACTTGGGGGAAAATTGATACCTTATTCTTGGCAATTCTTAAGTTTTGTGAAAAATAGATTTAATCATTAATTTTTAGCTTTTTTCTGTTTGAAATATCTTTAGTAAATTCTTTCAAAATGATAGTATTGATTGTTTGGTAGCTTTTTGGTAGCTTTTCAGATAAATCTTAATAAGAATAAATGCCAGTTACTTTAAAAAGAATAAATTACAGATTTATTGCGTCTTGTGTACGTCTTGGCATGTAAATATATTTTTATTTATTTATTTATCTATTTATTTATTTCTTTTTGGGTTTTTTTTTTATTTATTTAATTTATTCATGTATCTGTTTATCGATTAATTTGTCTGCTTATATATCTTGTCTTTTTTTTTTCATTTATTTATTTATTTTATTTATTTCATTTATTTTGATTTATTGATTAATTTAATTTAATACAATTTGTGTAGTTCTCCATACGCAGTCTCCGGGTAAAACAGATTATGCTTCAAAATATTTTTTTAAGCATATTCGAATCACTTTTAATTCTTTTACTTTCGTGATAGGTATTAGCATCATCATATCATTACGCAGAACCTGAATCTGAAATTGGTTTTATTGCTCTACTTTACCTTCGTAAATAAAAAAATGTACAATACACGTTGTAATGAAATTAATCTTCACAAGTTGCAATGAAATTAATCTTCACTTAGGGCAGTTATGTTAGTTTAAGAGTTGCTGTAAAATGTGCTTTATAAATAAAAATTGATTTCATTACAACGTGTATTGGTAACGATCCTCTAATAAAAACTAATGTCCAAATAAATGTATCACACTTCTATTCTCAATGACCGTGTAGTGTAGAGCAGCGCCGCAAAATTGGCGACCGGCATGATTAAATTTCAATTGAATTTTAGTATTGGCACCTACTTTTTAATGACTTGAGTAGTTAATTGTGTTTATACTACGACCTCCATGCACCTCGAGAGAAAGCGGACTGTGCTAATTAAACACGGTAGTTGATCGACGACTATGCTGTGAAGCTTGGCAAAGGGAAGTCAATAAGCTGATGATCAATATCTTGAGAGTTGATTTTCCTTACACATGTAATTTCGGGAATTCCAACGTGTTCACGATAACAGATTTACAAAAGATCAACAACATGATAATCGACATGCATCCCATTCAAGTTTCTGTGCCTAGAAAAAAATTAACCCTTTCAAAATTTCCTATTCCTTTGTATCAAATCAATTCCCCATGCTCTGTTTTTAAGTATTAACTTTATTATATTTCTGATAGAATTTACGTACAGCTGTAAGTGCCAATCGTCGTCTTACTTTTAGAGTTACCTCCTGTTTGTATGAAACGTAGCATGGCGCAAAATCTAGCACTGAGGCACATGGAGAAGTAAAAAATGGAGGAAACTCGGCGAAAAATGCAATATGTAGAAAAAAAAGAACGTTAAGAAAATACAGAATAGAGAAAGCAAAATTTCAGTTATGTCAAGTTTTTGCTCCAGGGAATATATATTAAGTTATGATACTTTTATCATGTATGCCATCAGTAAGTTTTTATAGACTATCAAGATAAAAAAATCTTAGGCATTGTTAAGATGTCTATGGTCGTTCGTCTGTTCGATTGTGTGCCTGTTAACTTTTTTTTTAATTCCTTCAAAACGTTCCTACAGTTTTGGGTCAATTTTGGTAGATTTGTAAATTAAGAAACATAATTCTTTCTAATTTTTTTTTTAAATTTTTTTTGTTTATTTATTTATCATTATTATTAATATTATCTTTTTTTTGCATAAAAAAGTATTGGTTTTGTGAAGCCAATTATTGATAAATGAAGGTTAGAAAGTCTAAACATGCATTCGTGTTTTCGGTCACATTTCGCCTTCGCGCAGCTTCCTCTGTGGTTAATTTTTCAAATGTGGACAAACCTGTATATATATATATATATATATATATATATATATATATATATATATATATATATATATATATATATATATATATATATATATATATATATATATATATATATATTACTTTTTCAACAGGGACGTTAAACAACATACAAACAAACAAAACAAACTTTTTCAACAGTGAAATACTGTGATTTATTTATTGAATAGAAGTGATATTCTCTCAGAGTGTGAAAGGATACCAAAATGATATTCTCTCACATTGTGAAAGGATATCAAAGTAAGTAAAAAATAATTTCTAGCCTGTCATAAGATAGAAATAGTAACTACGTATCTTGACAGAGCTAAATCTGCAAATTTCTTCCCAAATATGTTGCTAAAATCCATGCTATGTAATGTTTTCAATCACACAACTGCTAAGCTATGACGTCTCAACCGCTCAACTATGACGTCAAGCCTTTGACACTAGGTTATGAAAAGAGAGGCAAAGTAAAAATCAAAGAAAATGTAATAAACAGGATTTTCACTCGTGCTCCGCACTCGTGAAAATATCAAAAAATCCTGTACCACTCGTGAAATAAATTCCATACTCATCTACAAAACATTGAATATCATATCATATATATATATATATATATATATATATATATATATATATATATATATATATATATATATATATATATATATATATATATATATATAAGAAAAAGTCATATTGAATCTGAGGTTTGAGTTTGAAACATCAGTTGTATGTCTTATTCACTTTGAAACAAAATTATATGGTGGAACAAAATAATTGTGTAAGTGTTGATCTCAAGGTCAATGCACACATCTTGATTAAGTCGGTACGCTGCGTAATGTAGGCAATTCCCAAGGAGGGAAATACGCAGAGAGCATATTGTGCAATATAAATAAATCCATTCTGATTTATTTCTTGTGCAGCTTTAAAACGAGGAAGAAAATTCATTGATATAAAATAAATGCAGCCAGTCCACGATATATTTTGATTGCACGTTTTGTTGCAAAACAATGACGTCGCTTTTTTCTATTGTTGGATTCTATCAGATTGCATAAAGGGAGGGGGGGGGGGGTGCTTGAAACGGATCATTTGATTTTCAGGAACGAAATTTTATATATAAAAGAGTCTGTTTTCATGATTTTCATCCTGATCTAGTTCAAATGATTTTTTTGATTTAAAATTGTTATCGTTCCAAATAAAGGTGTACATTCGTTTAAGACTTTTATTACGGACAAGACAAATATGCAGTGTCTGATACTAGTATTTACTTTCGATAATTCCACGACTTACCTCCTCTACTCCGCTGTTCATGTACTGTCTCCTGTAATAAAGCTTCCGTTTCTGAATTTCGATTCTTCTTAGAATCTCTCCAACTTTTATAAGGTACATCTACAGAAAGTGGTTCATCTACAAATAAAAAAAACATTATATACTAATTGTTTTCTGTTGAATATTTTGAGATGTAAAAAAATCAAGAGTAACTTTTCAACGTTATTTAAAACTTTGTTTATTTAAAAATCCCTGTTCTATATGTATAACATTTTATGCACGTACCTGAAAGCAAATTAAATAAAAAACAAAAAAAAAAAAAAAAAAAAAAAAAAATAAGAAAATTACCTTCAGTATCCTCTTCACTGGCCTTACGATGACATTTCCATTTCAAAAAAAATGCCACACAGTGAAATACAATGACAAGTACACCTATTACACCTGAAAGTATCACTATCCAGTCTTTACCGCTAGAAGTATATCCCAGATTGGTAGAAGTTGTCTGTGATAACGTGACATTGATTGCAGTAGTGGAAGTCGTGGCGTCCAAGTCACTAAAAAAGTAATTTACTTTTAGAAGCAAAGTAACATTTCTGTGCTATGTTGTTCTTAATGAATAAGAAGAACTTATATGATCTATGATAAATCATTATTTCATTGCAGAACTACCTGTTTAAAATAGGACACGCAGGGTCAGCTATATAACATCTATTTTGTTTGTTGATTTCTGAGCAAGCTGGAACTAGAGAAACAAAACTATTTTTATTTAATGTGACTAACAGTCATGGACATTTCATTTATGAAACAGATAATTAATATATTCTTCTTTACGAAAAATCCAAATAAAATCTTAGAATTAACAAAGCGAAATAGAGAGATTGAAAAAAAATATATACATTTAATTGATGAATAAATAAAACTTAAAATTTTACAAAAAAAAAAAAAATATATATGCATCCTAAGAATTACAGACTATTTACAAATGAATGTTTTACAAAAAATATGGATTTTTTTTTTTTTTTTGGGGGGGGGGGGTTATATGCATTTTGAGCGTGACAGGGAAGAAAAATAGGAATTCAATATAGATTATGACAAGACCAAATTTTATATATGGATTACATTTTTTTTCGATGATCAAAAGTTTTAATTGTACGAAACGTTAAGTTCCATCACAAGATACTGACGAAATAAGCCAATGTTTTTCTTCACTAAATTTAATAAAACATCAGGATGAAGGAAATATACTCTCTACATGTAGTTTAATATCCATTTGTCCTCTTAAATCCTTTTTTTTTTTTTTTTTTTTGACTTTATAGTATGCATTCATTTTCAATTATTAATGCAGAATAGATGATTTTCAGAACAACTCTTTTGTTAGTCGCATACGTTGGGATCACCTAGTTTTGTTTTATTTTTCTGTCTGCCTGTCAAAAAGAGATCACACTTTCATCAGAAAGTCTAGGTTTTTCAATTGACCAATGACAACACATGAGTTCTTTTTTTAAATACTAAGATTGAAATACTGATTACATGTAATTGATTTTATAAATGAATACACATGTTAATTAATATTGAGCAGTACATCTGAAAACTAGCAAAGTAAAATCTTTCTAAATAAAATTGAGCAATTTCAAAAGAAAATTTACAATAATCTTTTTTTCATTTTCCAAGGTTTAAAGAGATAAAAAAAAAATGTAAAACGAGTTTTTCAGAGGGTGTCAGTATATTTTTAATGCCCTGTTCAAAGGAGGTACCGATACGCTTGTTTGTTTGACATTCCTTTTGAGAGTTTTTTCACTTATGCTTGCCGGTAGAGGGCTGCAAATTTCAGACTTATACTTGGTACTTAGGGCCATTGAGTAATGAGGGGAATTTTTTCATGCCAGCACCTACTGTGTTGCGGGACGTATGATCTATAGTTTATATGCTCTCATCCGAAGGATTGGTCTCCACGTCCCGTAGTGCATAGTGGGATTTGAACCCGCGACTTTAGGATCCAGTCCTTACTTCGAGATGCTCTAACCACTGCGATACGCGGTCGACGGTAGTGATTACGTATTCAGTTGTGAAAATCATTAAAAGGTAATTTAATAAAATCTGTGCATGTATAACTTTTTTGAAAAAACAAATCTTCATATATTTACCATTGGACCTGTGAAATAAAATTCTAGAATAAAAGAATGCCGATGCAGTATATTTATCGAAATAATTAATAAAGATGTTATGAGAATAAAGAAATATTATTATGAATTTCAATAGATGTTGAATGTAATATTGAACACAGATGGTTGATGCGGTGAATGAATACGTAAAATATTATTATAAATAAAGGAGCATCTGAAACCCGAACAAGCAAACGTGTCTCTTATAACAATCAGTCAATTTGAAACCAAAGATTTATAATCTTTTTTCAACCAATTTCTTAACATTTAAAAGCTGTCTTAATTATCCCATCGCAACGAAGTTGGAGGGGATAATGTGACATGTCTGTGAGTGTGTGGTGGAGCATGCGTTATCGAAGAAAAATCACATCAGAGGTCGATGTACTATTTTGCGCCAATTTTCCCTCTAATGACGATTTACGCACACCGGATGACACGGTCATTTGGCTCATTAACAAACTAACTAAATAGCTAACTACCTCGCTATCTTACTCACTAATAATTAAATACGTAGAAATGAGCAAATTTGTGATCATAAGCCTCAAAAACGTAAAAGAGTGTACAAACATTTATAAGGTAATTTAAAGAAACTTTTACATATATTTTAAAACTTTTAAGAATTTATCATAATTTCATTTAAATAAAGACACAACGCCATCACTTTCAATCTCTATTATCTGTAGGTTGAACCATTAATTTCAAATTTTAAGTAATTCATATTGAATATTCTTAAAATTCTATAGATTTTTACGTCTTGAGATCTTAACAAATTGTGGATGAAATGTTATGACATAGTATCTGGATACTAAATCGGTCAAATTATTTCTTGAATCATTCAAATTAAATGAAAGAACCTGTACACTACGCTAAATTATTATGAACTATTGCATTTTGTGTCTCACCGCAATTCTGGCATATTTGACGAGATTTGCAAATTTACAAATACTCGAAAAACACCTACATTTCAACATCAATTTGGATTGGTAGTGCTTGCTGGGACAGCCTTCATTAAAATGTAGACATGATCGGTTGTTTAGATATCCGGATTGTAGAACCATGCAATTTCCTGTCGGTCAAAATATTAATGATGTAATGCTACACAAGAGTTACAAAAAATGATATTACAAAGCATTTATAAATGTATAAATTATATGATCTAAGTAATGGAATCCTCGTTAGGCTTAAACATGATTCTTCTTTTTTTAAAAAAAACTGTAGGTTACATGCAGAATTAATTACAATAAACCGGAGGAAACAATGCAAGAAGACAATGCATGTAATATGCTACTTATCCCAGCAGGCACGCAACGTTGTTTCAACGTTGAAAGTAGGTGGAATATAGGTTGCAACGTTGAGCAACTACAGTTCAACGTTGTTTCAACGTTGAGGTTTTAACGTTAAATCCTCAACCTTTTTACAACGTTGAAACAACGTTGAAGATACAACATATTTTCAACGTTGAATGTTCGTCGATATTTCAACGTTGAAACAACGTTGAAGATTCAACATATTTTCAATGTTGAAGCCTTAACCTTTTAACAACGTTGAAACAACGTTGACGATGCAACATATTTTCAACTTTGAAGCCTTAACCTTTTTACAACGTTGAAACAACGTTGACGATGCAACATATTTTCAACGTTGAATGTTCGTCGATATTTCAACGTTGAAACAACGTTGAAGATTCAGCATATTTTCAACGTTGAATGTTCGTCGATATTTCAACGTTGAAACAACGTTGAAGATTCAACATATTTTCAACGTTGAATGTTTGTCGATATTTCAACGTTGAAACAACGTTGAAGATTCAACATATTTTCAACGTTAAATATTTCCTGTTATTTTAAGGTCGAAGCGATGTTAAAATGCAGCAAATTTTCAACTTTGAATGTTCTTTAATATTTTTACGTTGAAACAACATCGAGGATGCAACATATTTTCAACGTTGAAAAAGTGAGGAAAATTCAATGTTGAAACAACGGGTATAGGCGCATTATTTTTCAAGGTCAAAATAGTAAGGGTTATTGAAAGCTAAATCAGTGTAATATTTTGCTATATATATTATATGCATTGTTTGAAAACATCATGATTATTCACAATAAATGAAATGTATTATGAATTAATTTATTTAAAATTTCATTCAAAAGAATTGTGCTTACAGTACTGTAATAAAATGTTTAATATGAGTTAATATGAAGTATGACATCTATATTCAACTCTCCACTGTAATTGCATGTTTCAAAAAAGATTAAATTCGTAAATTAATTCTGAATGCAGTGTTTTTATATAAATGAAAAAGAGAAACTTTTTTGTGCTTAAGATAAGCTTTTTATAAATAATGACATCTTTATCCAATACTTCACTGTAATTCCATGTTACTATAGAATTAATAAAAATAACAATTTATTCCAAATTAATGTAATCGAATTAAAATTAGACTTCTTAGATCCGTGCCGTATACTCTGCGCAGAATGTATACGGAGCGGATCTAAGAAGTATCATTTTACATTAGATTGTGCTTTTGTTGCATTTATATGAAAGGGAAAAAAAGGAAACTGTATTAGATATAATATTTACATTTGCAAATGTTTTCTTTTATATAACACTATTGAAAGCAATGCGTATCTATATCCGTATAAACACGGGTTCCTCGCGTCATAAACGTTCGACGTAATTTCTCAGTGACGTCATAAAGGGTCGACGCGCAATCAGAGGATCAAACACGTACCGTTGGGTTTGAAAAATAAAATGTTTCACGTGTTAAAGATTATAATCAGGCAAATATAGAATATGAATAAGTCACAAATGTAAATATGAGTAATAAGGTATCATTTTTAAACAACTATTGGGCTATAAATACGGGTTGGTACGAGATCAAATTTACCATAAAGCCCTTCGGGCTTTATGGAATTTGATCTCGTGACCAACCCGTATTTATATCCCGATAGATGTTTAAAAATGATACCTTATTTTTTAAATACTATAATCTTTCATATCACAAAATATAAAAACATTAAAATAAACATGTTACAAAAAGGTTTAACAATTTTCACACTTACAATTTAACCCCGGTCAGTTTAAATTACTTAGATCCACTCCCCAAATTTATCTTCAAGGCATCAGATAAGATGGGTTCTAGCTTAGCTGGTCAGTTTCAGTGTCATGATAACCTTGTTATGCAATTTTCTTGCTGGGCAGCGATACAGAGAAGTTGTTTGCAACTTATCTAGGTCAAAATTTGAATTCAACTGATGGCCAAGAAGTGCGCGTTTTCATGCTGTTCACATATTATGTATTTTACACGCCATGCACAAGGATTAAGGCTAGATTATCAACTTCTGCTCAGTAAGTATAATTTCCTTTTCATGGATTTAGAAGAAATTTTAGATTTTCTAGTACCCATACATCATTTTATTCTTGTTTTGTAAACATATTTGTAATCTGCATGCAAAACTTAAATACTTCGCAATTACCAATGCCTTTATCCTGACAACTTATTTTGAATGGAGACAATAACCTTACATACAACCAAAATATTGCAGTATTTAAACTTGTTCATGAATTTATTACATCTACAAAGAGAGTTTCTCTTCTTTCTTTAAATTGTCAAATGCAGAACCAGCATCTATTAATGTGCTCTTATTAACTTTCACATTTATACCTGTATTATTTTTGTTTGTCATATATGTTAAACTGCAAACATATTGTATCATCAGCTCACTTATAATTAATTTTCTACCATTTATTTTGTCTTATTTTTATAAATTTCTTTTGAATATACACATGTATATATTTATTTTTTCAATGATATGTAACTAGTATTTACTTGTAAATGTATGACTTTGACCTTGTATTATGGAGAGGACTTATACAGGCAGTGCCTGTTGTCCAACCTTATTATGATTATACATAATAAAATATTGTTTAAATTAATCTGCGTGAAATGCACATCCTTAGTTTGTGTATTTATGTGTTTGGTTGATATTCATTTGCACATGAAATTAAAATATAGTGTACAATTTAATTGCAGTTGGCCGTAAGGTTCCATCAACCACTGGCGGCTTTGAGACGTAATTGATGCCCTGATTGGATGAGATTCATCGCCCGTGAAAATTACAAAGGAATGCAACATTGTATATGTACACCTCCATGTTTTTAACATTTTTCTTCAGTAATAATTATTTATAATCATACTGTTACAGTTATGAATTTTAACACGAGGACAAATATAATTCTTTTCATTAATTCAAAGTATAAGAACATGTACTTTTGTCTTCTTTTTTTTTAATTATTCATGTATATTTTTATCATTTGAAATAACAAGTTATCAAATAAATGACTTTCATGTCATTATTTCTTTTGGTAATAGGTTTTACATTAGAGGATGGAGCTTTCTGTTCATTTCTTTCCGACTGACAAGTCATTTTGTGGGACTTACATGTAACAATGCGCGTGATTTAAAATCAATGGATCCGCCACTTTGTGGAAGTTTTAGACAGATGCATGACATGATGAACCTGGATATGATTACTGTGACTGCCTTTTCTCTAGGAAGATAAATTTTATTAAACAGTGATTTTTGAGATTCGGTGATTGGATCCTGCATTTATCTTTGTTTTTAAAATACAGTTTAAAATAAATTTACACAGAATCTTAATACTGAATTACAACTTACATATTTCGCAACTTGAATAAATACTTTTATTAGAATGTGAAATGTATTTGTTTATAAAGCTAAACTCAGTATGACTTCAACCTGATTTCAACCAAATATCAACATTTGTACAACCAAAAATTTCAACCAAAAGTCAACCTAATTTCAACCAATGTTCAACCTTTTTTCAATGTTGATATTTGACGTTGAAACAACGTTGAAGTTTAAACGTTGCTTTAACTTTCATTTGCAACTAAATTCAACTATAAATCAACCAAAGTTCAACCCATTTTCAACGTCTATTCAACGTTTAAAATTGACGTTGAAACAACGTTGATGTTTCAACGTTGCCTCAACTTTCATATGCAACCAAATTTCAACGTTGATTCAACGTTGAAGTGCAACGTTGATTCAACGTTGAATCAACGTTGAAATGCCTGCTGGGATATTATAATATAAAAATATACAGGAATTGCTGTTTTATAATAAAATAACAATTAAATAGCACAATTTTCGTTTTCATAGTCAGAATAAGCATACAACACTTTATTTTACCCTTTTCAATTAAAAAACTGGTTGTGTAGCACAATTCCACAAGCTGAGACAAGTCCGACAACGGTAGACAATGATATGTGTTTTCAAACTTGTCAACTCCAGAACAGTTCAGTCTTTTGGAAGCATTTTCAACTTTAGAAATATTCCCCGGACAATTGTCTACTGGAAAAACAGCTCTCCTAGATTGTATTGTGGGCATCTGTAAATATTAAATTATGTTAAGCAGATAACATTATATTTTGTATCATGCATTACATAGACCAAAACCCAGCACTGTAAAGGCTCCAAAAAGGGGTCAAGTTCTAATCAATACGGAAAATGTTTACTGTGACAATACAAAAGCTATCAATTCCTCACTGTAGCAGAAAATGATATAATTTGCAATTTTTGGGAGTTGATTTTATCAACTCTCCATGCATTTACCCAGACTAAACAGTGTTTGGACCTAATCGCTTCTCTGAGAGAAAATCATCAATGGAAAATTATCGCTGCCGACAAGAAATAGTACTTGAAAATGGTTGAACGATTTGATGAAATACATTCTGAAGACATTATTTATGATTTTTTTTATTTCAATACATTGAAAACATATGAACTTTAAATGATGGTACGGCTAAGTCAGTAATCGTATTTGCAGTTGTAATTTTTCCCACACTCGGTCACAGTGCGGCAGGTTTCAATAATCTGGATCAGCCTCTGATAAGCGCAATACAAAGACATTTGATCAGAGTCCTTTGCTGGCTGCGCTGATTGGCTGATAAAAACTCTCGCTGAGGTAGACATTTTAAAAATATCTCGAGGAAACCAAAACAGACCACAGAGTGAACAGAGAACTGCTATGCGCGTGACTGATTATCACATTGGGCATGATCTCTTATATGTGTAATGTTCTAAAACCGCAGATCAGAGCTCCCCACTGAAGCAGAAGTGACCTACTGCATGGACAAACATAGCATCTGATTAAGCAGCTTTTTACTTTTCTGTATGATATATGATAATTAATGATAGTTTACACACTAATACACAGGATTGAATTTTTTAGATGCGTTATCTATGAAGCTGGCTTATTGCTTTTAGGAATGTTGTACACGTAATTGTTTCGATAATTAGTTGATTGTTGAAAGAGGATCCAGATTTTTGCAAATTGGGGGCGCATTGAGTATTTTTGCGTGTAATTTGTACTTTAACACATTTTGTTCAAATATGTTGCTTGTGGTTTAAATATACTTGTAAAGACATTTTATCTTGCTGCAATCTTAATTAGATTTTAGCAAAATCAGTCCCAAAACAATGAAATGATACATTTAAAAATGAATTCTGCCAGGCAATAAGACTTAATTAATTTTTCATTTGCAAACGAAGGCAATTTTTAAATAAAATAGTTGTTACATCAGATAGTGTGTCTAATACATGCAAATACCTAGGTGTAACATTCGATTCCTAGGGCTCTTTTTCCTTTGCTGAAAGGCAATTTTATTAAAAATCATAAAATTTGTTTCTTTAAAACAGGGAAAAAAGTAACTTCACTGAATGCAGACATTAAAAAAAACAATTATTCACATTTTTCATAGAATTATTAAAACCTATTTTATTGTATGCATCCTAAATTTTAGGATTTTAACCCAATTACTTAATGAATAGCATTACTAGTTAAACTATTGACAGCATACACCCCAATCTAATCTGTGAAACACTTTATCTGAAATGTTGTAAATCAATACTTAGTGTGCATAAATCTGCAACTTTACGGTATTTTGCTGTACTATCTGAATTGGATAGATTTCCCCTACCCTTTGACGTTATACTATCAATGATAAATTATTGATATGGGCTTAAGAATCTAGGTCATTCTTTTCCACTTTTACAACATGCATTTTGTAAATCCAAGTCACTATTTGAAAAAGAAAAATCCTTCCTGGTATAGCTTCATTATTTTTTTCCTCACCAATATAGATAGTATTCGTGATTTAACTCTAATCATTACACCATATGGAGATATGTTGTCCACTTTATTCATGATATTTCATCATGTTATGTCAATAATGAAGTTTTATGCTAGTATTAAAAAGCAAAAGCACTGTAATTTTTCCTACAGAAACTTTTCTAAATTCTTTCTCCAATGTGACTTTCAAATTCAAAACAAAAATCATCTTATTATTTTAGAAACTGAAAGTACAAGTTCCATACCTTCACTTAATTGCAAGAGGAGGACGAAATCTGTCAGAAAATGGTAAATCTTTCTAAATGTACTTGATAAAGATCTTCAAACCTCTTTTACACATTTTCCTGTATCATTGTAATGAAGCTTCGCTTCAGATTTTCAAACTCAAAAAGAGCCAACTTTCCGTAATTTTGTTAAAAAAAAAAAAAAAAAAGTGCATTCAAATCAATAACACATTTAAATATAGAACCAAATGAGGAAGAAATTATTCCAAATTTTTATTTTTTGATATATGCTTTTTTATATTCATATATAATGAATTGAACAGAAATCTGCCATATTGAAAACAATGTGGCCACTATGCAAATAATAAATTAGTAAGACGCTCACTATTCTCCTTATGTGAAATTGAAACGTACACTTAAAAATTGCTTAGTAAAATATTGTATAATGAAGTGAAATTCACAACTTGTACCTCATTCTGACGGAAAGCTAAGTCGCTACAGTACTTTTAAACGAACTTTTGGTCAGGAAAAATATCTGAAATTACTGAAAAAAAATGCAGCATCGGAGAAATCGGACACGTTTTTAGCATATCATTCCAAAGTTTTGGACAAATTAGAACAAGCCTTACCTCGTTAACATTGTAGAATCATGACATTCTTTTAGTCATTTGCTTCTCACAAACCAACTTATGAAGCATTAATTTGAAAGGTTGTGAACAAGGTTACATAATTTGAATTTTATTGAAGTTAAATCAACTCCCATCAGTACTTTCAGTACTTTGATTAATTGTTGAGTAATAAGCTGCATGGCAACTTCCCAAGCATTAATTTTTATTCTTAGTTGTATACCACACAGCAAAAATATAAACAATTTACTGATCGCAATGCCGTATCGACATGACGTCATCATGGTACGATTTGACGTATTTTATGTGTAGTGTTAAACGGATCAAGTCATTTTCTCAAAGTAAAAGATGCATTTTCTTATTAAACAAAATATTCCGAAGCAAATATTAGAATATTGAGAGGCAAATATTAGAATTTCCCAGTTGCATCAAAATTCATTCTTTAAAAAAAAAAAAATGTATATAACATACAAATCTTTTTTAGCGAACTATTCATGGAATAAGCGATGTCACCAAGATGCTTTGCTAAGAGGATGTCATTTCAATCTGAAATGTTTGATTCACATTGACTCTCAGCTGATGTATCGTACAAACCGAAATAGGTTTCTAAAATTCTGGAAGAAATAAAATCTATAACATCATTTGACAACTAAAATTTTATTGTAATAATTCCTTCGATATGCTTGTGCATGATTTTTTTTTTTTAATCAGAACTGCTGTAATACATAAAAAAGTTTCATTTTTTATTTAAGACAATTTTTTTCTCTCATTTTTCTCGTCCGTATTTTTCATCTATATAATTTTTCACTTTTCTCTGTCCTTCTTCTCGTTCGTTTTTGTTCATTTTTATGAGATTTTATCTTCTTTTGATAAAAACAGTGTTTGAATGCTTTTGTTTCTGTTTTTTTTAAATACTACTTGGAAATCAAAATAAATAAGCAAATAAATAAATATTACACCTTATGTATGATTTTTTTTAATTTATTTTTTAAATATTTGCCCTACAAAAGCAATTAAAGCATTAGAAAAATGACAAATAGTGGGCTTTTTATCATATGTATAAAATACATTAAAAGAAATGAAAAATAAAATTAAATACCCTGGACATTCATTTTGATTGATATTTAATTTATGTTAATAAAGGGAAATGGGAAAAAATGCTATGTTATCAAATGTGTTCATCAAAATACGCAATTAAAAAAAAAAAGAAGAAAATACAGAGTTATAAAGATATGTTTTGTTTCAATAATGGAATTGATTTGAATAACCATACCTATATTTGGTATATAAACATCATAAAAATACTTATAAAAAGATGAGTAGCGCGAAGTAGCAAATAATCTACTGAGTTTCTTTTCCGCACTAAAATATTCACGGCAATTGGACAATTGAGGAGAAACTTCAGAATAATTCAAACTCGAAAGTGATGTTTATCAAATGTTATTTCTTCTAAACACCAAGGAGTTTTGGAAATTTTTTTTACAAAAATCAATATCATAAAAAAACGTACAATTTGTTAACAGCGTAATCAATCATTCCAAGCAATAAATTAAAGAAAAGACTACGAGGGTTAACGTTGTCCCAAAAAGTCAAAGACAATGTGAATATCTTCGTAAGCATTTAATCTATAGTGATGAAATGTTGCATAGCCATAATTTCTTCAATATTCCTTAAAATAGTGAAATCTTAACTATATATCTTTCATAGTGATAATATTATGACGATTTATAGTACGGCTGATATGGTCTGTCGACGTCCGAACAAAGTCGGGTAAAATTTATGTATGTAACTATTCTAATTGTATTTGTTTCTCTGGTAATATGTTAAACGTCAAAATTTTACTTATATCAATGAAACCAGAAACAAAATTTTAACAATATGTCAAATCTTCACATATATAGAGACAGGGACAAAGGATTGGTGTCACATTTTTAAAGGGTTGTTGGAATTGACGTCGTCAAATGAGTTAGCGACGCACAGGGATGTAACAAAATTGTTTCACATGGGGTTCGATTACTTCAGAAATGAATAAAAAAGATATAGAAGTGAAATTACACACTAGAACGTTATTATAGAAGTTATTTTGAAATGAAATAAGGGATTCATGGATAGTTTTCACCTCCGTACCGAAAATAGTCAATCCTATAAGAAGTAGAATTCTGTTTGTTAAACTCAGTCGGTGAGGAACGTTATGGGTCATGATCAACATCCAACTTTGTGTATTCTCTGCTACCTACAATGTAAGGCGACCTTTCGAGTACTGAAATAATTTGAACCTTGTAAAAAAAAAGAAGCTATGGACAGGTGTGAATTTTAAATAGTCCCTTCAGTAAAAAGAGGTTTTCCAGTTAAATAAAAATAATGACATACTTAATAGAAACTTGTTAAGCACACGGGGCAGTACTTAAAAATATGATATGGACGTTACAAGAGAAGTTTATTACGCTTCCTTTAATTTCGAGCGGCAGTGTACACTTATTTGCTTTCTTTAATTTCCTCAAAGCATGGTCTTGCATGAGTATCGAATAAGTTTAGAACTGATAAACCGTCGTCCATATACCTTACTTTTGAGTTGTTTTTTTTTTTTTATTTTCATGAAGAAATTTATGAATAAAGGCTACTTCATAGGCACATGATTCCTCTTCAAGTAGTTCCAAGGGTCCGTGATTTTGCCCTGTTCGCGATTGGTTTCATTTATTCGATTTATGAGATGAAACACTTTTTCCCACCTTTTACATTATTTACTGGATTTATGATTCATCACCATTTCTTATCTTTATATTTTACATTGCATATATGGTCGCTCCAATTCTATGGGTCCTATTTAGCTTCATTTATTTAAGGCCAATTAATAGACATTAATTTTTATACTTAAATTGACTACGGAATGTTCTGTCTACCTGATCAATACATGGGGCTCACGGCAGGTATGACTGGTCAACAGGGGATGTTCATTAATCCTAGGCACCTGATCCCATCTCCGGAATTTCCAGGATCCGTATTTATGCCCGGTTAACAGATTTGTATTGTTTGAAGCTTTTATTACATCGATCACTGCTCATTAACTTCACCTTTTTTTCCTTCATATACCATATATCTTTCGGTCTAATGTTTAATGACGTCTTAATGGCAGCTTAACCCACTTCTGATGTTTTAGTCAAACAGGTATGTGTATATGCTTTATATTTGTTCATATTACATTCAAACAATCAATATCAGAAAAAGTATCAGAAAAGTAAAAAGTATTTCTTAATTTTTCAATGTCTCCCAAAACCTTGGAAAGTGAAGAATGGTTTTGTTTACACGTAATAAGTTTGCGACTGTTAATCTTTGAAAATTTAGAACGTTTCACTTTCAAGGGCTGATAAAGGCAGGATAAATACATATATATATATATATATATATATATATATATATATATATATATATATATATATATATATATATATATATATATATATATATATATATATATATATATATACAGTACCCGCATCGTTATTCTTTACAGGATACACGATACGATAGGATACACGCACGATACGATAGGATACACGCACGATACGATAGGATACACGCACAATACGATAGGATACACGCACGATAGGATAAACGCAAAACACGATAAACGCAAAATACGATAAACGCAAAACACGATAGACCTGATAAACGATCTTCACGATAGGATAAACGCAAAACCTGATAGGATTGTTTCAAAATGCGAAACGTATTTTGACAAGACGAATTGTTTCCTTTTTAGATACACTGTAGTATGATGATTTTAATTACTTGCAAAGCCGCAAATCTAAATGCTTAAATATATTAAATGTATTATGATTTAACATTTGAGGTAACTATGCTTTGTACACGAAACTTGTTTTGTTTTGTTTTTTGTCAATAATGGTTCGTCACAAAATTCAAACTGTAATTATTTTAGGTAAATTGCACTCTTTGGTGGAAATTATGCAATTGCTTGTATAATAATTCAAATGTCGAAATTCCCTCGAATCGTTAAATTTGAATTTTAGTCGTTTAAAAACAGAGATTTTAATGATGGTGGCTCAAAAATTCCGCAGTCAATCGAAGTTTTAAAACCAGGTGCAATAATTCATGAAACGCTATAAATATATTCAGATTTTAACAAATGAAACCTTATAAATTTATTATCAAATATTGGGTATATATCCGGAAGAACTCTGTTATAAATGAAATATTTGGATTCAAAACTTCTGCTAGAAGTCTGTGATGTATCCAAAATCGCATTAATTTAAATTATCGGTATTTAAAAATTCAAATCTTACGAAAATAATTTACTAGTCAATTATATATATATATATATATATATATATATATATATATATATATATATATATATATATATATATATATATATATATATATATATATATTACATTTTAAAGTTAACGCTGTCTCTTTAAAGTTTTTAGGATTTTGTTTTTATTTATATTATTTTTTTTTTACGTTTTAAACACGTTACTTTCTCAAATATGCTAGTTGCGTTGACACAGGCTGTGCACTGGACTGTGATTATATAATCTCTCCTCTATAAATATACATGTATATGTCACAAATATATAACCGGTACGAAAATTAATCATTTACATATTCCAAGTACATACATTGTATATGTATATATATGAAGATATGAAGAATAACGGCCGAAAGAAATCGAATTTAACAAAATAATAAACGTCACTAGATCATCTAGTATCCGAAAAGAATATCGCAATTCCAGTCTTTTGTATTTATTCTCTGGTATTTCTAATGTCATAGGCCTGTATAGGACGCAGAAGGGAGAACGCAGTCGTGTACCTAAAAATGTTACAGTGTACCAGCATGTTTAGTATAGAGTAAAATATAATGCTTATATAATATCGCCCGTCAACAATAATGTCTTTAGCCTCTTTTTTTTTCTTGTCAAAACATTTCTTTTTAGACCTCCCCCCACCCCCGCCCCTAAAGAAATGAAAATTCTTTCTACACAAGCCTCGCCCACCTGCTTTTCCGCGATTTTATTTTTGCAACCTGTCTGCGTTTCCGCGACTACCCTATACTGCTTTTCCGCGATTGAATTTTACTAAAAGTTGTATGTTTTCTCCTTTTTTCGATACTTCCTTTTTTTAAATTGTCACGGTAAGTACTTTACATCAAACTGTTGCCGATATTTACCGGATTATCATGTATCTCCCTGTAAAGTTCTACTCGATAGTACCACACTGTGATAAAAATTGAATGAATCACATATTACACTGGTCGGTGATGTTTTAGGTGCCATGGAAATTGTTCATAACGAACCAACTCGTGGTAACAAATATATATTACAAACGATGGATTTACGTATAGAAAGGTCAATGTTTTAAATAATGGCGATGTGTCTTACCGATAAAGATAAAATATGCAAAGCCACAAATACAGATTGCCGAGATAGAAACAAAAAGAATACTGACAAAAATCTCAGTAAAGACAAAAAAAAAAAATATTGAAGATTGAAAGATTGAAGCCGGTTGATAGCAGGGAGAAAGAGTATTTACCTGACTAACGGAAAGGATAAGTGCTAAATTAGATCCCAGAAAAGCAAAAATTATAATCGCGGAAAAGCAATGTAATTTGTCGCGGAAAAGAAGGATTCTTTTCGCGGAAAAGCTGGTTATAAATATTCACATTAACAGAATTTATATCTATACCATAGCTAACCGTATGCTAAGCTGATTCACACACAAATAAATAATAATGTAAAATAAATTTCCACAATATGACAAGCAGATTTTCGGACTGAATAACTGTAAATCATTTCTATTAGACTCTGTATTATTTGTTACTAAACTTATCTTATTTATGGCTATATCGGCAAAATAAAACAAAACTTTGTAAATTATGAAAGTCTTAATCCCACCTGAGGCACAGTCAGCGGGGGGGGGGGGGGGGGGTGCACTAACCACTAAAATAAAAAAAAAAAGATCTGATTCAAAAAAAAAAAAAAAAAATAAAATATATATTGACTTCTTGAATATAGTCAAGTATTATATGTAATTGATAAACACTTATGAAATTAAATTCAAGGTATTTACATGTCTTGTGTATCGAAGCAAAACCGGGCGATTTCATATAAATTTTTGCATATATTTTTACCCAGAAGGGTTCAAGGTAAATATTTGACACCAGGTGAGAGAGCAGTTCAGGTATGTTGACGTTGAATACACACGGGCTAAGGTGTCATGTAAGGATAGGGGGTTGGGTCTTGACCTGACAGGAAGACAGTGTACTCATTAGGCAGGTACATATAGGTGTCAGTTCTTTCAGTACTGGAGCGCTTCCGTCTGTCAGTGTACAGTATATACTCAGTTCATTTCCACGCCGAAATAGGTAAGATGTATACTGATTTTTTTTTTCGATTTTCTAAAGGCAGTAGTAAGTAAAAATGGTTAAACATCTACATTATAATATATAATTATAATTATGGTGAATTGAATAGAACATGCTCATGCATTATAAATTGTAATTTATTTTTTAGTTAGACACATAAGAGAAACAAATAAATAGAAAAAAAAATAAATATGAACTACATACACATACTTGCACGTACAGACAAAATTTGTAAATGTTATCAAGATCATGCATTACATTGCATATGCCTTTATGAATCATTTGGAAACAATCCTTTAGATAATTGATTGTGCATACATTTAGAATAGAGGCATAAAAATTTAACTACATGTAAATGTGTGTTACCAAACGATGCTTTTCAAATATTAATTAAAAAAAAGTGCTTCTATTAGTGTTTCTGAAAAATGAATAACTTGTTATTGATTAATTCCATTATTGATAAAAAAGATAGGCCTTATATAAATGCTGATATTTTTTCAATTTATTTATTTTTGCACACATACCTACTTTTTTATGTTTCTATAATTATCAAAAGAAAGTTAATAATGGTCTACCTTTTGATGACTCTGACTATTTAAAGAAATTATAATATTTCTATTTTTGACAAATAGTATTTCTTACTAATCGACAATCTGAATTAAAAAAAAAAAAACGATTGACTTGTAGACTGATTATTTTATGTGCTAAATAGATTTAACTTTCGATTTACGCTCTCTGCTTGGTTACGGCCGGTACTTGACGTTTTTTGTTATTTGTTTATGTATTTATTTAGTAATTTATTTTTTTATTTTCTTAAATGTATATACCAGAGAATCAGATAAGTTATTAATTTCTCTCTCTCTCTCTTCAACAATTAAATGGATCGTAAATAAAATAACAAAACGAAAAATGAACACGGGATAACTCGGGTGTTTCTTCTAAAGGTAAAGATAAAAAGCGAGGGTTTCCGAATGCACACGATAAACGCAAAACACGATACACGATAGAACCAAATAAAAACGATCTTCACGATAAACGCAAAACCTGATAAACGGAAAACACGATAGAAAACGCAAAACCTGATAAACGGAAAACACGATACGATAGGATACGATAGGATACACGCACGATACGACAGGATACACGCACGATACGATAGGATAAACGCACGATAGGACAAGATAGAATTGTAAAGAATAACGATGCGGGTACTGTATATATATATATATATATATATATATATATATATATATATATATATATATATATATATATATATATATATATATATTGTTTGAATAGTAAAGTGTTCACTTTAATATGTCAAATAACGTAAGAGCTTTTATATAAAATACTTAGATACTTGTAGGCACTTTAAGAATGAACATAAACTCTTAAATCTATCCCATCTTATTGTAAGCAATACAATGCACTGTTTGAGGCTGCCACATATCCTCTGCCTTTATATTTAAGCCCATGAGGGAAAATCCTGGATCCGCCCCCTGTTTGTTGGTTTGAAGCATTTTTATTCAGTTCAATTACATGAATAAATATGTGTAATAATCTGAGTAATGTATTTTAAATCTACTCTGGAATCATTTTAATTCGTGGGGGTCCTTGTTCGTGAATGCAAAATTTTATTGGATAGTGGGGACACTATTTCCTGGATGCCTCTTTTTACAAGAGATTATTAATACACTGTATATGTGTAATTAACAAAAAATGGGGATGTGAATTTGCAGAGTTACCCAAAATATCCACGAGCATCGGTTTCCCTGGAACATCGATGATTCCACAGTATTTGGTTTGTACACTAATTAGGGTGAATTCACCATGCATCGGACACCCTCGTACTTCAACAGGTTCTAGCGATATCACTACCGACTGAATATTATCAAAATGGAGCTTAGCATGTAATGTGTAGTTGAAATGTATATTTTTGACACAATCGTGTGCTATTTATTGAGAAAATATCACTAAAAATCGACTTTTTCGAAATAAGCCAGAATTCACCATGGTTCGGACAATATTCACCATGCACTGGACATACGGTATTTAAACCAGAAAAATATCATACCTTGATCTCGGTGCTTTAAAATTAGTGATGTCGAAACATTTTTATCTTTTATTTAAAATTCAACTTGTAGTTAAATTGAAATGACTTTTCCAATCCACAAAGAAAGGCTTTACAAGGTAAGTAATATGCCAATCACGCCTTTGTCTCGTGGGTTATCATCATCTAGTTAAAAATAAAAAAAAAATTGAGTCCACTTCTAGTCGTCATATATCGATAACTTGTATTTTCACTGAAAATTTGGAAATGTTATTTCCTATTTCGGCAGAAACCAGCTGTCATTTGGGTTTTATGTGAAAATGGAAGTGATTTCCCATTTAATTTGTGTCCGATGTACGGTGAAGTAAACATACAAATAAAAAAAAAAACACTCTAAAAAATATTATACAAACATTGAAGTAAAATTTTTGAAGAATTTCTTTACAATTATCAATCACTGACACATTTTACCTAAGTCCGACTCCTTCCGCTGAAGTCTAATTAAAACTACGACAACTCTAAAAAAAAATGCAAAATCGTAAAATTCTGGTTACTCCCCTTTGATGATGCAAAATATGACGCAATTTCAAGGCCATTCTTGTGGCATTTTTATTAAAAAGTTAAAACTTCACCTTTAAGACAGAAACAAGTTTCTTGCTTATGCATGGTTAACGCATCCTATTAGAACAACTAAACTTTTTCAAGCTGCAAAACACTATATATATATATATATATATATATATATATATATATATATATATATATATATATATATATATATATATATATATATATATATATATATATATATTAAAGTTAATCAGCAGCAGACGGCGGCTAGGATAAGACTGTCCGTAAAATATCAAACTGTTCCAACTGTAGTAACTTCTCTGAGCTACTCAGATATGACGTCATAATAGCATATGACATCAAATCTCTATATACTTGAACTGACATGAAAGTGTCATAACTTTAACATTGCTTTCACATAACATGTAGAATTTTTCTGCGTTGTTGTTTATTTCAAGTGTCTGGATTGTTTATTAATTAAGATCCAATGCGCTTATATGTTGATGAACATTTGCAATTAAATATTGTTATTCCTTTCACTTTTCGGATATGCAGATATTCAAACAATAAGAAAAAAAATTAATGTGAAACGTTCCCCCTTACACGTCCATAGACAGAATTAGAATTTATGAATCGTGTATATATTTGACTGGCACAAGATAAATAAGGACAAATTGAAGATATTTTGTGTGGATCCACTAGAGAAGTATGTCCTCTAACTGAATTTTGCTAGGGGATTGTATGTAATTTATCCTATTTTGTATATATTGCGAGAAAGAGTAGAAAATTTATCCTTGTATGTAGGTTAATTGAATTTCTTGTGAAATATGTTCTTAAAAAATAAAAATCAGACCTGTCCCCAGCATTCTATATGTACCAAAGCTCACGATTGATTGACTTTTGTAACAAACTTTTCACAATAATTTTGATTGTAGCACTTGTGCCGATGCGATTTTTGTGCAACATTTAGGGATTTATATAAGTGTCCGTCACGTGATCAACAAAGTCTTGTGACATCACAAAAACGCTTTATTATAATACCTGATTAAGGGGATGAAGGACACATGGTCATTTGTTAAACTACGTCATAGTCTCCATTTTTGTAAGTGCAAAACGTGTAAATCATCAGTTCTTGGATAAATTTTTGACATTTATTTTTCTTTAATTACCATCTTATATTAAAAAAAAATAAAAAGTTTAACATTCTTGTAAACATTAACAAATTTTGAAAAAAAGATTGACCCACTCCTCTGTTTTTTTTTTTTAAACAGCGCGTCCAACAAGTCGGTGACGTCATACACGATCTGCTAGTACAGCAAGATCATACTCGGTGAATACAAGGGCGGTATTATTATGTAAAAACAGATCATAATCAGTATATGATGAAGTATTTTGAGAAACGGGGAACACAAAAATTATTTTTGCATGGCTGATGACGGAAATCTTATGTAGGTATACCTTATTTCGCTTATTTAGCTTATGTGTGACGTCATAGTTGGTTTTTCCCGTACTCGAGAAATGTAAACATGACAAGTTTTTTTCCTGCTTATGTCGTCTTTAACGATGCCCTGTGCAATATTGAGGTCAGCTTCACCGTTCGAAATTTTTACAGTTAATCACTAATTTGAAGGACTTGCATTTCAACGTAAATTTAAAAATATTGAATGATAGGATTTTTTGTAAATTACGTTTTTTGTTGTTTAAGTTGTCTTAAAAAGTTCGTAATTTTCCCTATCCAGTGTGATAGATGAAACTTGCCTTTTCGAATTTTAAATCCAATTCATACTCTGAAATATTTTGAAAGATACATGTTCACTCACATATTTTTTATTTATGCTTTAAAAATCCAATTATGGAAAAAGTAATGAGCCCGGAAACATGGAGAATTAAAACTCCATAATATTTGTCAATCAATATCTCTAAAATAAGGTTAGAAACCTAATGATATAACTGCTTTAAGATATGTGTGACATACTTAATAAGAAATATACAAAATGTTAAAAAAATTAAATGACAAGTATTTTTTCAGCTAAAGGTCCTTCTTTCCCTTAAACTCCCATCACAGCTTAACCACAAGTTCATACATAGATCTAGCTCAAAATAAAATGTACATTTTAATGCATGTATTAAACCGTTGGACAGCCTTAACATAACTGCGTATTACATAAATTTACCGCATTTAATGTTAAACTATATTAAATATTTGTTTCTCCCGTTTTGATTCCTGTAATAAAGAAACAGTAGACGTCAATTTTCCGCCTTAATACTCTCCTATTTAGCAATATTAACAATGCTCTTCGTGCTAATATATTATGTGATAATGGCGTTACTTTATTGATTTTTTCAGCTGTTTTAAGCTGTACCTGGTCTTCAAAAATCTTGCTGTAGATTTTATATGATCTATATCCTTAAATACTATTAAAATACTTACAGATTCTAGGAATATAATCCATGAGAAAAATATTGAGGGCATGGTTACTAAGATTAAGAACATTTTGTACAAAGTGATAATCATTGTAACAGGAAAAATTCGGATCAGACGCCTATCAACTATTGAGATCGGCAATGATGGTATGTTTTTTATATAACAAAGCTGTGACAAGACTTGATTTACAACCCCATTGAACTAGATGATAAGATTTTATAGCTGTTGTGCACATGCAGTATGCTAAGTCAAATAAAGTTTATTCTAGAGAGAAATTCATCTTTCAACAAATAGTTCGGTACAGAAATTTGTAAAAGTCTACCAATACTTTAAAGGGACATAAACACAGATTTGAAGCTAATATTTTCTCAAATTTTCCGTATATTATCATGACTCATATGTTGCATTAGCTTTTCACACGGGAATATGATAAAAAATTATTTTATCTGGAAGTTATTGAAACTACGAATTTCGGGACGCGTTTGAGTGACACATCCCATACATGTCCAGTTTACTTTATCAAATCGATATTGTCGACATTGCAATGTAGACAGTGTTAACAACGCAATGTCGGCAATAACATTATCACATCGTCTACATTGTTTTCATTCACCATGACGACTATCAAACGGCACTGACGGTATTTTTATCTATAAGAAAAAAATGGATTAGCCGATATTTACAATCCCCACTGAACTAGATGATCACATTTTTTTTATCTGTTTTAAAGCGTAATGTACACATGCAGTGTACTAAGTCCTATAAAGTTTTTCTTAAGATTACGTAATCTTTCAACAAATAGTTTGGTATTCATGAAAATAAAAGACTTACCACATTTTAGCGTAGATATATTTGTATAAGGAAAATCAATATATAAGTTAGTATTAAGCGTATATATTTCTGAAATTTTTGTTTCAAGAAAAAAATACAAAAAAGACAAAAAAAAAAAATAATAATTAAAAAAAAACAAACAAATAAAACAAACAAACACGCCCCCCCCCCTCCCGCAAACAGACGTAACCTGCCATTAGATAGAGTCGTATTGTTTGTTTCTAAAATAGGTCGCTGGAAAAAACGTGATTAAAAAAAATAAATATTTTGATTATATTCTGTAAAATCAGATACGTCTTTAAGGTATCCTCTAAATGAAACACAAAACTTTTATTAGCTTTGATAATGTCTATGTTCGTACGTCTTCCATAGGCTTCAAAGTCATAGAATTGTTGAGTGACTGCTTGTATTGTCTGGAAAACATATCCCCATGTGTCTTTTAAATGAAATAATTGAAAATAACGAACAGTGTTTAAGCGCAAAGTCCATTTAAACAATACAAATCGGGAGCAGAGCATACTCGGACCTTCAATAACATCACATGCGGGATAAGGTATCATGGAGAGTGAGCATCCCGCTGCCGACCGGTCACAACTGCCATGTGCTCCTTGTAATTATCGGGAAATAACGGAAAAATCCGTCGAGAATTCAGTGTGTACACTGTAGATAATGGCCTTACAATTAGTATGAATAACGTCAGTCAGCATTTGACTTAATGATAGATTGTATTTGACGTCGACGTGAGAGATATAAATTCCATATGCAGCTGATGAGGGTATATTGCTGCATATGTATGGGAAGTTTACGACTGAATGGTTTAAGTCTTCACTTTCATCATAAAACTCTGTTGTTAGATTAACATTTACGTCTTTTTCTAGTAAAATATCCAAATATGAAACATACGTGTCAGACTCTTTGGTGTCTTTTATTTCAAGCTCAGAGGGACATATTGTGTCGACATATGGATGGAAGTAACTATTGTTAACTGATAATACGTTGTCGATATATCTAAATGTCGGGTTGAAGGCAACAACGAGTTTTCTTTTTCTCGTGCATCAGATTGTGAATAAATTCTTCTTCATATGAATACAAAAATGCGTCTGCTTAAGTGAGCGCAATTGGTAACCATTGGAATTCAAAGTTATTTCGAAAATAAGTCTTTGATTTTTCTACACCTTTTTTTGTTTCAGTAATTTTGTGTGATTTTCGGTAAAAAGTACAACCTACCACCGACGGACATACAGTAAGTAATCTAATGCGAAGCTGCAAACCATACATCCGGAAGTACGTAACTAGGTTAAGGACGCCCATGAAATATACGACTAAATATATTCAGAGAAAATAAATACAATTTTAACAGCATTAATTTTGATGAATGTGAATTGTGGTGTTTGCATTTGTATATAGAGGGTCTCTGCTGAAGTTCGGCCAAAGCGACATCGCTTACATCAGCTGTTTGTCACGTGACAGGTTTAAAATTATAACATATATATATATACTACAAAGATCGTAAAAGTTCAACGATATACGAGTATTTTTTCGCTATAAAATTTATTCTGTTTTGTTTGAGACAAATTTCTTAACCTGAAAAGTGCTGGGAGCAACTTCCTCATGCTCGGGAATTGTGTAAAATTAAGCCGTCTTTTTATAAACTCCAGACATAGATGTATTACGCATTTGAATAATGTTACATTACGGAATTAATAAACAGTGCACAAACAGCTCCCAGCACTTTTTAGAATAGTAGGAATAATAGCTACACGTGTTTAAAAGCTCAGAATTTTTAGTAAAGCGGATATTGTTGAACTTTTGATATTTTCGAGGGGCTGGACCCCATTCTAGCATATTGCTGTAAAAATGTGTTCCCTGCGTCTATATATAAAGTCTACACATTATCAATTTAGTTTGACAATAAAATGTGGATTAATATGTAGGACTCCAAAGTGCTATGGGACTCCAAAGTCCGATGGTCGCGCCAAAGTCCGATGGTCTGCGCCAAACCCCGATGGTTCGACATGTCAAAGTCCGATGGTGCCGAAAAACGATTGACGTTTGTAACGTCATAGTACTACTGCGCCAAACTGCAATGCCGCGCCATGCCAAGGTCTTAACGTAGGTCGCGGGTTTGCTGACGTCGTTAAAACTATGTACGCAATTTATATGATTTGGGCGACTTTCTTGTGCACATCTGATTATGACGTCACAACGAGGAAGACATCTTTCAAACTCTTCAATACAACAAACTGAAGTTATCACAGATAGAAAACTTCTTAACGTTTTTTTTTTAAGTTCGAAAATCGAAAGCGTTAGAAAGCGTTTATTTATCATCACATTGAGACCACAACAGTATCACACAAAGATATGGAACAACTGAACAAGTGTAAACTGCATGATTATTTTTTTTCCTTTGACGTATTTTTATTTGTTACACTGATAAACCGTCATTATATAAACAACCGCAATTACAGCTTTTATATCAAAGTTTAAACTTTATTTTTTAAAAGGAAATTTTAAAAATACATGTATATCTATATCACAACTGAAAAACTGCTCAGGTATGAAGCATAAAGCATAAAAACGACACAGACCTTCTATAAGTAACAGCTTACAATGCTGTTAACTTCAGATTTCATCTAATTTGCTTTCCTGGTAGAGCAAGTTGCCCTATAAATTGAAAAAAAAATCTGCGTAGTTAATTGTAGCCTGTTGATAAGGCAAGATAGAATTAATTTTTAGATTTTCTTCTCCATTTACCTCCCTCAAATTGTTTCGTCCGATGGCTTTTTTAAAAATTCTTTTCAGAAGTATTTAAAAATATAATAAAGGTAAAAGTTTGGGAGGTATCCCCCATTTGTATGCGAAAAACCGAGTAAAGAATAAAAACGGCGAGGAATGCAGTGTAAATGCACCGTATAAATACAGATATGTATAGAGAATTCAGGCAGTGATGTTTAAACTTGTCTGTATCTGTTAGGTTGCCCAATCCCTCCCCCCTCCCCCCCCCCCCCCCCGAACTAAAATTTGCATCCTATGTTCCTATATGTATCTTCCTATCTTAAAAACCGTTCATCAAAGGCTAAATCCTTTGAAATATTATAACACCATGTTTTGCAAATACCTTGACATTATCAAACGGTGTCGAGAATGAAAAATCGGACGCTCAAAAAATGACGAAAGTGAATTTGTGATCTTTTCATACAAAACACGAATAGTTCTTGGTATCTTTTTTTTAATTTACCAACAGAATGGGATTTATTTGGAAGATACCACAGCGACATACTGTTAAAATAGCAGCTGTAGTATGCGGCGTGTGTACTCGTATAAGCATTACTAATGTGAAAATTTCGTATGTACGCGTCATTGAAAGCATCTGATATACGTATCACAGGCATTGATAGCAAATTACATAAAGAATACAAGTGTGTTGGAGGTCCAAACTTAGTTGATACATGTAAGTATTGAATTAAGAAAAAGTCTATTTGTTAGCACTTCAGCTGTTGCTCGTGAAGATTACTTATTTAGGATTTATATCAAGCAAAATAAAACGAAAATTAGTCTTTGATTTGGGAGAAAATTGGACATATAACATATAACATTTCAACTCTACAGAGAACAGATATGTATTTGGTGAAAACAGATTATTTACTATACTCATTCCCTACCACATTTGCTCCTAAATGATAGTACAGTACTATCATGAGTACGTTGTACCTAACCACTCAGACACCATTTCTCCTCCTTAACGTTTTGGTGATTACTCATTTTCTTACTTGTCATAAAATTTTGAACTTTTTTTTTCTAATTTGATTCTCTAATTAATACCCCCCCCCCATTCTTGTAAGAAAAAAGTCTCTGAATCACGCTAGGAGTACTGCACCTGCAAGTCTCCCCCTTCAGCCTTCTTTCTTACAGTTTCAACAAGGTGTTTCAGACAAGATACATTGTTACATAATTCATACATCTGTGCTAAATTTAAATAGAAATTTTACATTAAATATATATAAACATAAATTTCTTTCTTCTTTTTGTTTTTCTGCACTTTATATCAAGCGTGACGTCGTGATATACGTCATTCTTAAAAATGTTACATTTTGCAATGTAAAAGCAATTATTCGCATTTAAATTACGAGAAAACTAACTCGAAGACATATCAACTTTTTTACATATTTTTTTCTCAAATCATCTCTGTGTGAAATGACCAAAAGGGAAACAATTTCGTCTGCACCATTTAAAAGTTACTGAGATTTTTTGAAAATAAATCTTTCCAGAAAACAAGTAAAAAAATGACGTTTCCCCTATAGAATTCAATAGAATAACGTCAAAAATGTTACGACAATGATGACATGTTTGGGATTTAATAACGCAAAAACGATGTGCACGAATTTCATAAAATTTTCAGAGAATGTACAACAAAAGTAGGAGATTCATATATGTAATTTTCATGGTATGTTTTCGAGCAATTTTAAAAGGTCACCAACCCAACGACCTACGTTAAATAAGTATAAATAAATATTATTATGCGAAAACTAACCCTAATCTCTCGGATAGGTGCGAAACTAACCCTAATCGCTCGAAAAGTGTGTAACAACTATAACCTAGATATCTTGGGTGGGTGCGAGACTAACCCTAATCACTGGACTAGTGTGCGAGGACAAACCCTAAATCTCTCGGGTTGGTGTGAAGCAAGGACTAACCCTAATCAGTCGAGTGGTGTGCGAGGACTAACCCTAATATCTCTAGTGGGTGCAAGCAATAAGCAAAAGCAGTAAAATTGTATGCGAGGATGAATACTGAACTGAGGGCTTTTAAATGCAGGACGACGGCATCAAGGATTGACGTCGGAATATTGTGACGTCATCAACGTTGATTGTTTTTCCGCACCATCGGACTTTGGCGTGTCAGACCAACGGACTTTAGCGCAGCGCGTCTCATAGAAAACGAGCCATCGGACTTTGGCGTCCGTACCGACATCAAACCATCGGGGTTTGGCGCAGACCACCAGGGTTTGGCGAGACCATCGACTTTGGCGTCACCATCGGACTTTGGAGTCTTACAAATATATTTTACAATATGTCTTTATTTTGGTCAAATTAAGCTTGTTTCGTATTTATTTTTATTTTTACGAGCCACGATAAAAGCTTGATCCACGCCTCAAGTACAGAGAAACTGCGTGTCAAAGTAAGAAATGACGTCATCTCAGTAAGTACAGGGAGATCAAGATGGCTTTCATTCTACATACTCTAAGTGCTATTTTGGCAATATAAGTTGCACATCCAATTATCTTTATAATATTTATGAGAAACGGAAGTAATTGAGTATGTTTTAAAAAGAACATGTATTTATTCATCGTGATTCATCTGTATTGTTTTAACGTGACGTCATAATAGCTTTCCCGAACCTCTGCATTGGCTGATGTAAGTATGGGAGTCCTTAAGCTAGCTGTGTAAAGTCAAGGTTTATTCTAAAAAAAAAAAAACAAACGAATATTTAAATGCATCCAGTCTCCTCTACTCTCATATTCTCATGGTCATTAAGCAAATAGATTTTCTACAATCTTATGTATTACCGAGCATTATATAATATAATCATAATCAGTTGGAGGGAGATTTTATTTTGACCAAGTTTCTCTTTGAATTTTCTCCATCTGTAACACATTAGAATGGAACAGATTAAACATTTGGGAAACAGAAGATTCAAATAAATTTTGTTGACGATCTGGTCAAAACTATGAAAGGATGTATTTTTCCTCTCGATCATTCCTCACACTATATACCTAGTACGATCAAAATCATTAGATTTGCGAAGTTGTCACTATCAGAGTGACCTAGTTCTTAATCACAGACAGAGGTCAACGTGTAGACCGATATCATTGAAACTAGAATGCGTTAATTTTCATTCGAGCCACCAGAAATTTTCAGCCCTTTTTTATCGGAATAAAAATGTTTTGGTTAACCTAATTCTATAATTCATTCAATCTGAGAGCTATTTTTTCGGATATATTGAGAGAGGAGATATTTAGTCAATTTTAAATGCAGAATGAGATTTTTAAAAATCTTTCTTCTGTATGAATTTTAATTTCTAATTTAGAAAACATGAGATTCAAATTCAGTAAAAACCTGGCCACGTAGAATGGTTGGTCAAATTTGTACTGTGGAATGATTGAAAAAGTTTTCTCATCAACAATCTAAGTTACCAATGACGTATTAGCATCGTGGTGCAGTATAAGTTAAAGTATGTTCAAGTCATAACTTACATCTAAACAATGACAAACTTGAATGCTTTCCCGGATGGTGCCGGAGAAGAAGTTTAAAATAAAAAAAAGACCCAGACCTATAGACTGGTGGACAGAACAACATTTGACAAACTTTTGAATAAGTTAGTCACTCTACTTTAGTTCTGTTTTTTTTTTTTTTTGTTTGTTTTTTTTTTTAAGATTTTCAGAAAAACCTTATTGTTATTTGAAGAAAGATCTTCTCAATATCAATAATACTGTTGAAAGATTTTCAATTCTCCATTCACATTTGGGCAAATTGACACTAATAAAAAAAAACCACCAAATCTCAACACACTGGAAAACAAACCAGTCAAGGACATCGACAAATTAGCGTTTTATTGACACTTAGAATACCATCCAATTACAACACAGAATAACGAAGAAATCAGTAACGTCGACAAAATCGTCTTTAAAATGAGACGGGTTTTCTTCCAAAGATTCAATCATTGGATGACATATTATAATTAGCAGAATATTTTTATGTAACTAAAGTATTATTACTCTGCAGGGTTACAGTAGTGCTCCTTTTCTTTATTAGACCACACATTTGAGATCGAACACGTTCCACACACCTATGCTGATATTCTCAGTCAGTCTGTTGGATCATGGGGGGGGGGGGGGGATATGGGCGCAAACGATCAAGGAGTCTGCGCAGAATACACTTCCGTCTGTACAAAACTTTCCGGCGCAGACAACAAAGTGCTCACTTCACCAGACCTCACAAGGTAACTATTTACAGGTGGTACAGAGGTTTACTAGCTACGTGAATAATTGTAACAAGGAGGTGACTCGAAGGTAATCAGGTGGCCAGGGGTATTACAGGATATTGGGTAGCCTACATGTTGGAACCTACAGGTCTGTCGCTAACAGATATCTAAAACAATTTTGCATATGGAAGACCTTAAGGCGAATTTTCTGGTACCCCAAAATAAGGACAAGGGGAGTTATAAAATTCAGTTGTGAGAATGCACTGATGTAAAGGCTAAACAAAAATGATACAAATTACTTCAGAATCGTTTGTATTTTTTGTGTGTGTAGGTGTGTGTTTCTTTAGAAGCAAACTGGACTGCAGATCCCAAATTTCTTTATAAGCAGTAATATGCAGTGAATGACAAACCTGTAAAAATGGGTTTGGGAGAGAGAAAACTCTTAAATGCTAAGAATACGTATTAGATCAGACCATCTATAAAAGATTGTTTGTTTGCCCTCTCCCGACCGCGACTGGCTAAAAGTGACCTAGCTCAAAACTTTTTTTAACCTCCAGGAAACGATACTTTTTTTTCTTTTTATTTCCGAATTTTCTCATTCCTTAAACCAAATTTTGAATTTTAAAATTTTCTAAGAAAAAAAAAATTATCCCATCTACCCACCGACCATTTTGTTTACCCGAGTCGGGAGAGGGCAAGCAAATATTATTTTTAAGATGTAACATAGATTGGTTTTGATTTATGTATTACCTCATTTATAAACAAAATATTCAAATCTCAATTTAACGATTTGAAAAAAAAAAATCTTTCAGGTTGATTTTAGAGAGATCCAGTTCAGCTAAGAACAGTGTGGATGTTGTTACGTCACTGATTGACCAATATGGACAAGTTGGGACATAGACAGAGAGAACTCTTTACTTTAATGCGGGGTCTTCCTCGTCACAGACAGAAACGAGGCTTGGGTGATAGAATGCGCCGGGAAGTTCTGGGTCGCTAAACAAATCAGGGGTAAAGGTTCTGATTCTTACATTCAGAAGAAAAAAATGTGAAAAAATTCTTTAAATCATCGATTAAATAAAATTTTCGTCTGATTGAATGATCAGTTCAACTAAAACATACCTTTTTGTCAGAAGGTGCCTATAATATATCAAGTTGTCTGTCCATTTCTACGGAATATGATATGACGTCATCAAATTTACAAGAACAAAGTGTGGCATTAGGGCATTTGTCATAATAAAAGGGCCCTGTAGATTTTTCTCTGGCTGTTGGAGCAGAATTCCCCACAAGTCTTGGTTGTGTAGATCCGGTAGCACGACGCAGGACAGGATGTGATCTTCTAAATAACAGCGCGGATCAAGGTTTATCTCTTGCATATTTTTATTAATTTCATTTTCTCTAATGTAATCAACTTGAAATCTTTTTTTTTTTTTTCATTATCTTCATTGAAATAGCTACTTAAGTTTGCATGCATAAAAAAATAACGTATATATGTATGTATGTATGTATGTATGTATGTATGTATGTATGAATGTACTGCTGAAAACATAAAAACAATTATAAATGTCGTTTTAATAAATCAAAGTATCGTTTTCATTTTTTTTGCAGTTTTGTTCGTTTTGTCGATTATTTTGGTTTTTATCTCTCAGTTGATTCGATACGTAAGAGCATGCTCTATATATGAACAATTTCAAAAAAGGTGGCAAACTATTAACAAGCAAGTTGATGAAACAAGGATATCAACAGTCTCGTTTAACGTCATCATTTTGCTAGTTTTGTGGTCGATACAATGACCTTGTCGGCAAATACGAACTATCATTAAATCAAATTTAGACTGACGTTTTTTCATACTAATTGTTAGTCCATTATATAGACAATGAATGATCTACGGATTTTTCCGTTTTTTCCGATCATGACAAGGAGCACATGGTAGGTGTGGCCAGTTTGCAGGGGATGCTTACTCCTCCATGGCAACGGATCCCACTTCTGATGTTTTTTGTGGTCTGTGTTTGCTCTGCTCCAGATTTATATTGTTTGAGTGGACCTTTAGCTTGAATACTTTTGACAATTCCATGTTTCGTTTTGAAAATTGAATTCAAATTTTATAAATTTGTTAAGGCTTATGAAAATATCACAAACAAGTTATCTCCATTGCGTTGAATAGCATTTCAACCAATAAAATGAATGAAAATGTTCACATCATGCATTATTTTTACCAGTCAAAAGCGAGAGGAAGTTCATTCTCCGCTCCGAAGACTGTACCTAAAATATCTAACCTCTGTATACCGTTTTCCAAGCTTGAGAGACGACAATAATTGTAGACAGACTCGTGTACGATAAAACACAAATGTGAATTGTGTACAACAAATTCATGAAATCCGAAAATACAAGTGATTAAAATAATCTTTGTGACTTTATTGTGAAAACGTGAATATCATTGTTGTAAGATGCCCGAAATTCGGTTTCACATCTACAAAGCATTTACTTGGTTTTCACAGTTTATCTTTATCTTTGATTTTTCCAATTCATGCTTTTATGTGTACTGTAAATATATCTTTATATTTAATGAATTCATTCTGTTACAGGATCATTTTTGTGGTGAACATGTTTGACATGTTGAGAAATAAAACAAGCGGAATCAACATGAGCTGTCAGTTGATAACAACCGGAAGTCACGTGTCTGTCTTGTCGTCTGCTGGATTACCGGACTGTCATTGGTTCACTGCTAAACCTGATCCACGTTTATCCGTATTTAAACCTTTCTTGTTTTCTGACAATGTTGACGTAGGGGATACAACAAAGCCTCTTTCTAATGATGACAAACGTCACATCCTGTACAAATATCACGAGAAAGCGCGGGAATTTATGCCCTGCGGAACACAAGGAAGGGGAGGCTTTAGCTCAGTTCATGAGAAGTTTGGAAGAATAGTGTGTTTCAGAAATGGATCAATTCTGCCAGAAATTTTCTCCAGAAAATATGTCGGACATTGAAGAACTATTCAAAGACATGCGTGAGTCAGAGGTCAAGTTTTATCTATGAAGTTAAAAGTACAACACATGTTGAGGATATGCTGAGGATATAAGGGTTGACTTCATGTCAAAGCTGACCAAATCCAAACCATTGCTTCGGTTCATGCCTCATGGAAATTCAAACACCAGCTTAAAAAGCAATTTCTTTTGCCAAGAAATAACAAGCTTCTGGTTCGTTTGCATCGTTGTTTTTTAACTGGATTTAACATACTTAAAGTTTCAAAACAAAAAAAAAATAAATAAATAAATAAATAAAAATAAAAATGCAAATACAGATAGCATTTGTATTTATAATGAATAATTAACTTTGATATAACTGCACTGGGGGAATATGTGATTGAAGTGTGTCTTCATTGTAATAAATGTCATCGAATATAACCAATTCTTTGTTCTGGAACGGTTACTGAAATATGTTTCCTAGTTCAGAAATCTGAAATAAGATACAATGAATCTCTGTCACTTAGCAGTCTGTTAATTAATAATAATAATAATAATAATAATAATAATTTATTTAAAGAGGGTAACCTGATTAGTGCAATGCACAAGTCTTCCTCGGGGCCCTCTAAACATATTAACAAAATACAATTATGAAATAAAAACATTGTACAATAGTTAAAATAAAACAACATGAAATAAAAATTCAAGTACATATATAATTTTAGGACATGAAATTATGTATAGAATTGACTTTAACAGTGTTGCGGCAAGTAATAATATATATTTCTACATTTTTTTGAAATGTTTTTACAGTTTGTGAAAAATGCACATACAAAGGTAATTTGTTCCATAAATGAACTCCGGAATAATGGAAAGAATTTTAAAACTGATTTGTTCTCTATTTTTTTTTAAGACGAAGGTCATAGTTGGTTTCAGAACGTAAAACATAAACATTAGAAGAAATAAATTCAAAAGAGTCTCTTAAATACCCAGGTGTCATACTATAAAGTGTTTTGTTCAGTAATACATATTTTTGAAAATTTATCAACTCATATATGGTCAGCCAACCAAGTTTTTCATATAATGGTTGTGATGGGGCATCATAAGCCATATCTAATAAAATCTGGGCTGCCCTTTTTGGCAATTTAAAAACTCTATCTATGCCAGCACCTGGCGCGTTACCCCAAATAGTTAAACAATAATTTAAAGAAGGCAGAATGTAAGCATTATAGAATAGTTTTCTTGTGTGTAATGGGAGAAGATTTTTAATTCTGCGTTTAGGTATATAATTTATACGTCAAAGATTTACAAACTGAGTCAATATGACAATTATAGTGCACTGAATGATCAATATGTACTCCCAACAGTTTTTCAGATTCAACATTTTCAATCAATTTGTTTGAAGCATATAAATTTAGTTCAGGAGAATTCATCTTAGATTTTCTATGTTGAGTTCCCATAAGCATACATTTTGTCTTATTGGTTTTTAACACCATTTGATTTTTGTACCACCAATTTTCAATCTCACACAAATCAAAGTTTAGGGCATTCTCAATACCTTCTACATTTTTATGATATGTATGTAAGGTTGCATCATCAGCAAACATATCAATATCTGTTTTATTTACATGTAAAGGAAGATCATTTATATACAATAAATATAAAAGGGGGTCTAAGATAGATCCTTGGGGCACTCCTGCTGTGACGGACAAGAAATCAGAGGAATATGTACCTATTTTTTCCGTTATTTCCCGATCATGACAAGGAACACACGGCGGGTTTGACCGGTCGGCAGGGGATGCTCACTCCTCCATGGCACCTGATCCCACCTCTGATGTTTTGGAGGTTCGTGTTTGCTCAGCTCCTATTTTGTATTGTTTAATGGACTTTTGAGCTTGAATACTGTTCGTTATCTCCATATATTTCATTTTACACACCGAGACCTTGAGGTTAAATAAGAATGAAGCCATTTAATAGCTATTTGGTCAAAGTGGTATGAATGAAGTTTACTTATAAGGATATCATGATTTACCAAACCAAATGCCTTGCTAAAATCAAGGAAAGTTATGCCTACTTGATTTCCTTGATCCATAGCTTGTAATTAATTGTCTATTAGTTTTGTTACTGCCAATTGACAGGAATGAAATTCTTTAAATGCAGATTGAGATTTAAATAAAAGATCATAGCTAGAGGTAAAGTTACGTATTTGATTGGTTATGTGTTTTTCAACTAATTTTGATAACGTTGGGTCTGTAGTTCACTGGATCTGCGTGGCCGCCATTTTTGAAAATAGGGGTGATTTTTGCTTGTTTTAAACGGGATGGAAATACACCATTGATGATGCTAGCATTTATAAGATGTGTAATAGATCTGCATATAACATTCGCTGAAAGTTTTAGTAGACGAGGTCCAATAAAGTCAATACCTGCTGACTTGTTCACATCAAGTGTATTCAACATATTAAGTACTTCACACTCACTGATTTGATTTATGCTGAAAAAATTTCTTTTCCTAGTTTAGTTTCTGTTAATTGATTTAATAATTCTGAATCAAACTTTTGTACTGACATATTTGCTAATAACTTGCAGGATATTTCCGTAAAATGTTTGTTAAAAAATCAACATCCTGTAAATTTTCAAAATCCAAGCCATTTTGTGTAATACGAGTAGGTGTACAATTTTTGGAATCGGATGCCAAGTGGTTTTAATAACTCCACATTTCTTTAGGACTTGAGCTTTTTTCAATTGCTGATTTGTAATACTTTGATCTATTAATTGTGTGACTTTATTTCTCCAAAATTTGTAATTTTCTGAATTCCTTTGTAGATGTTATGTATCACGTAAATGTCAAGCATCATTAATTTCCTGAGTAATCCATTTAGGTTGAATTTCAGTCTTGACTCTTCTAGTTTTTACTTTGGCATGTCTGTTAAGAATATGATTAAATAATTCATAAAATTCGATATTTCGTTTGGTTCTTTAAGTTCAAGAAGTGTTAAAATTTACATTTTCTAAATCTCTTAGAAACTTATTTCATTGAATAATTTAAAATCCGGATATTGAATTTCAGTATGTTTTCCTTTACGCTGCATGCAGCTAGTTTTCCGTGTCAAACACACAGAGCAGTGGTCAGAGATGAATCTTTCTTTTTAAAGGAAAGCAAAACTTGGAAAATGTTTTATATTTTAGGTACATTTGTTAACTCCTTCTGCAAAAATCTTAAGTAGAGATAACAGGGTATAAAAATTTCTAGTACAAAGATTGTTTTATCAAAGAAACCTTTACAAATGAGTAGATATTTTCTAGAAGCTACGTACCTTCATTGAAGTAGCTTTCTAATTTTGTATAGGGAGAGGTCTACAATGTATTATTGTTGAGCTTATTTTCCTTTGGACACAGATCGCTGAGGTACACCGAGGACAGTTTCATTTTATGTCCTAGAATATATCGAGGGAGTGGATCTAGGGCAGATATACTTTTTCGTTGGCATTCCAAAACCATAAAAAATATCCTAACTTCATACGGTTTGAGATAGATTCCTATGTGCAGATTAAAGAAGATTGCGAAGACTTCATGGAATCCACGTACCTAAGCTCAGCTTCATAGCTTCTGAGTTTCAATGATCAAATGCATATTGATATCAAACACTCGTTCAAACCTATCAGCTATTGCCAGTGACACAAATCAAACGGAGGAAGCTCTTTTTTCATTTATTCTTCGAAAAATAAACATGAAGCAATATCCAACAGTCTTTTGTTAACCTTGCAACAATATACATACATCCCGTACTCTTTGAAGTCTGTTTAAACATGGAATTCACACAATATGACAATCACACGATTATTCCTCTACAAGAATGGCACCCATTGATGTGTTGTGACTTAAATTTTATGACATTACAATTTGTTTTAAATTCGTTATATAAAAGTATGAACTGTAAAAAAACATCGACTATTTGATCGATACTTCAATATATCAATACCTTTTTTTTCAAAAAAAAAAAAGTTTCATTTTGTCAGTAAAACTTGTTTAATCCGGATGTTGTGTAATCCAAAGTCTTGTTTAATATGCTGTCAATTTTAAGTCCATTTCTGTAAACTCATTTGTTTAAAATGTTTTCTATTCCGGAATCTTGTCTAATCCGGCCATTTTCTTTGGAACAAGTGGTGTCCGGATTAGACAAGTTTTATTGTAATTCCAAATTTATAAATTCCTTTTCAATAAAAACATGTGATTCAAATATCAACAAATCAACAATTCAACTCAACATTTCTATGATGTGATTGAAGAAAATGATCTTTTGAACTTAACTATTACCTTTATGGGGGTTGAAACATGATGGTTTTTTTAATACAGAAAGACCCTGGTTTCTAGAACTACTCTTACATTTTACGCAATAGTCTAATCATCCTTTGGAGGTTGATTGACAATGTCCTGTAGATGCACAATAATGTTTCGGATTTTTAATTTAACCTTGGGGGCAAAACGGGGGTCAAAAATGACGGTTTTTTTTTAAATTTTTTTATTTATTTATTTATTTTTTTTTTTTTACAAAAGCCTGGTATATATATATATATATATATATATATATATATATATATATATATATATATATATATATATATATATATATATATATGTATATATATATATATATATATATATATATATATATATATATAATAAAGATATAGATTATAGATAGTACATCATCCAAACATGGAAGCATATTCAGGTCCTTGAGTGAAAAGAAATCAAAAATTTTAATTCACACAGTGAGATATAAAAAAAATTAACTAATTTTCTGAAAAACAAGAGCGGTAAATTGTATGACAACAAAGAATCTAATTCATTCTGATTTTCCCGCCTTATTACATTTTGTAATCTCCGAAAATTACTGTTTATCCAGCATGTAATCGCTATATAATCATTTTTATTTTAGCTGACATTTGCCAAGGTGGATTATGGTCCCAGGTTCTAATATCATCAATCAGTAACACAATAAAGTTGTCGTTAGTTTGACGCGTATTTCTTCTTGCCTGCTTCATTAACTTCACAAACATGCTACATGTGTATAATAAAGAAAATGCACATTAATTTCATAGAATTAATACATAAAATACTAAATCATGTTAATTCACATGTTTAAAGCTCAGATCCCTATATATGTACTTTAGAATGATATTGAAATTCAAAGAAAGAGAACTACAACAATTGCGTACTTCCAAATCTGATTAAAAAATTTCCTCAGTGTAGTTTTAAACAAAGCATACATGTCATAATAATTCTGTTGATTTTATACAGTGAAAACTGTCTAATCAGACATCTGTGCAAGCTTTTTTATTGTAAATAAATTCCAGCCTTTATTTTCATTCCTATTGTACTATTTTACATGCTCTATACACTGTGCAATCCAACACCCTGTCTCTACCGACAAAAAAATTATATCCCAGTGAATGTCAGATTAGACAGGTTTCATTATAATACTCATTTTGATCATTTCATTGGATGAAAGTCTAAAACTGTTAACTGTGTTAGATATCATTACTTACATTAAGATCCCTGAAGTATTCGTTGTAGTCTGAGGCATACCCCACAATGAAAATATCAGGGGTTTCAAACCCAGTGTCTGAAATTTAAACAAACCCCACAATGGAATTATCAGGGATTTCATGTAAGATTTCATTTGCCCAAGGTCCGGGATAAAAACACACAACTCGTTGGATAAAAAATCATATCAAACCACAAACCATGGGAAATTCTATATATATTTTATTAACTGTGTTGACAAAGTCACGACTAGCGTCATAAACATATTGATCCCCCCGATACCCCCTTTTTAAGGCAATTGTTTTTTCTTACAATAAATGAATGAAAATTAGATCATAATTAGGAATGAATTTAATACGTACCCAATATATATGGTATAAACTGGGTTGTAGCAGTTTACACTTTTTTATATACCACTTCAAGGTTCATAAACTGTAAACTGTCCCAACCCATTTATACCCTAAAAATTAGGTAGCTATTAAATGCATTCTTTACATATTAAAATTTAGATTGCATTTTTCAAAGCAACAACATTTAAAAGCATTATGGACATATAAAAATATACTTATATATAAAGACATAATATTATATATGTTACAATGTGGACTTATAAAAATTTGTAACTATTGTAAACAAAAATGATATAGTGATAGATGTTTGATAATTAAAAGTTTATTACCACATTAAGCACATGACCAGATCACATGACATCACATAGCCAGTCACATGACCTGTACTTACAATCAGGTTTATATCCAGAACCCGTTGACATTCTCATCAGCAGCATACTGAAAATAAAAGTATTAAATAATTACAATCAAATAAACATTTAATCATTTTCTTTTAAGAACTCCGGAGCTTCATACTAATATTACTTTAGGAATATCCCTCATACATTGAAATTTCACATTTCACACTTGACTACCCTTATACATTTCGGTTTTACATTTCTTACCTGGCTACTTTTATACACTTTAAATTTATATTCTGTAACATTATATACCTGGCTACTTTGTTACACTTTTGTTTTACATTACATACCTGGCTACCTTGATATACTTTGGTTTTATATTCTGTTACATTACATACCTGGCTAACTTGATATACTTTAGTTTTATATTCTGTTACATTACATACCTGGCTACCTTGATATACTTTGGTTTTATATTCTGTTACGTTACATACCTGGCTACCTTGATATACTTTGGTTTTATATTCTGTTACATTACATACCTGGCTACCTTGATATACGTTGGTTTTATATTCTGTTACATTACATACCTGGCTACTTTTATACACTTGGGTTTGACATTCTGTAACAGAGCCAGTATCTTCTGCATGGTTTTCCCTGTACCTATGATGTCCTCCACAACCAAAACATTCTGAAAATAATGAAAAATTTTACAGTACCTATCAAATAGTCTATTCATAGTCCCTGAATAATTCCTATGAATGCAAATGGATCAAAAAAATACATGTCAATCATGCTTTATATACTGGAGGCTCGGTGCACGTGCAATGGCAATTGCAATGACACAAATGATACTTCAAAAAGTTTAAATTTGTAAACAATGGCTGCAACATTTGATATCTTAATAATATCTTACACATTACAAGAGGAGAACGCAGAGGTTATAACTCGTAATCTGGACATTTTTTTAAATCTTTTCACAAAAACAGTTCATTAATGAAAATGGAGTAATCATGCATGCTTCAATTGTCTTGTTTAATACATAATGGACTACATTTTAAGACAGGTATGGATTCTCTTGGTAGTTACTATAGTTCGATGTTCCAAAAAAAAAAAAAAATTGAAATTGACCTCGGCTTAGCATCGTTCAATATTGATATTTTTCTAGTGAATATCAGACCCAACTAACCATTTAGAGAGTCCATAATTACACGATTTCTAGTCTTGAGTCTTTAATTATATGATAGCTAATCAACAGTTAGTCTTCAACTTATATTGCCTCATTACAGCATTTCTCATTCTGTATATCTTAAAATATAATGTGACTAATGCATAAATATCCAAGTGAGGGAAAACACAAATTGACATTTCTCAGGTGGGTAGATTGGCTGCAACTACATTCAATGTATCAGGCCCTGAATCAATGAATTATTAAAGTCGTTAAATTTAATTTAGTAATTTCTAGAAGTGAAATAATTTTTCGAAGATTTTTCCTCTTAATAATTCTTGGATATTTATGACTTCAATCTGTCAAAATTAGTTATGCAGTCAAAAACATTTATATCGTAGGGTAATGGACACACAATTTTTGTTCTTAACAAATGTGATTTTTTAAATCTGATAAGTTCATAATAAGTTTTAAAAGTAGGGGGAACGAAATCACTTTACTTTAAGTATAAATTCATTACAAGCATGTTCAACATAACCATGTTTTACTGTAATAATCCAAGCTTTAAATTAAATGTTTACTGGACAGGAGACACACCTTTTGATTTTTGAAATTGAAATGATTTTTGACTCAAAAGCATTTTTCCCCATTTTGATAATAACACTAATCCAGTAAACTCTCCTCTGTAAGGCACAGTAGTCAGAGTGTTTTGCTCTAGAGTCAAAGAGTAAGGAGTTGATCCTTAAGGTATTCAATGTATAACGACCATATTTTGTACCTAATAAATGAATGTTCCGAAATGATTAATCATTGTAACATTTTTAAGGTGTTATGAAATAAATATACCCCACCAAAGTAATTTGCAAACTTTTAATTACTGTCCAATTAATTGCACCTTCAATTTTACATTGACGTCTATGGGCAGCGCGTGTTTTATTAAGATATTGTAAAAAGTAATGTGAATTTCATACAAATCTCTTGGTGAAAATATGCATAGACTCTCTTTTTATTAAAATATGAAATAAAATGAATCATTTACCACAAATATTTTGACAAAATTAAAGTTTTCTTTTTTACATCAAGGGCAGATAACTCTTCAAAAACTTTTCAGGTGCAAAATGATCAGCTTCTTATTTGTTATCAGACATGTGAATTTGGCTCATTTCACTTTCATCGTTATCTAGCAATACATTTTTAACTAGTTTAAAACGATTCAAAGTTGTTCAAAATCCCTTCTTTATACATTGAATACCTTAAATCGCAGGTTCAAATCTACTGCGGGATGTGGAGACTGGTCTTTCAGATGAGACCATGCACATAAACCTATGTTGCAGTAGGTGCTGGCATCAAAAATATCCCTCACTGCTGAAAGGCCCTAAGTGCTGAGTACTTGTGTAAATTTGCAGCCCTCCACCAGCAAGTGGTGACATCTCAATTTGAGTAAAAAATTCTAGTTTTTTTTCCAGGTTAATGACTTCTAGAGAAATTATATCTAATCCAGTAATAAATGAAATGTTTGTTGTTCAGATTACTCACCTTTCCTTTAAGGTGTTTCAGATTATCTCTGCCGATGACCTCTATCTGTCCAGAGGACTGATCATCCTAAAAATAAACAGTCATTAATACACGTCATCCCAACAGTTTACTTAGGTATAAGAAAAAAAAAAATCTTTGTTTATGGTTGCTCAACCTACCCTTTTTTTATGCTCCGACCTAAACGTTTTTTTTTTTAATTTTTATTTTTTTTTTCTTTGGTCATTTTAATATCTGGAAACATCTGTCTGTACATTTTCCTTCAAGCATAACAGTTTATAACTTGTAATTAAGTAACTTTTTAGAGCTGTCTGCATGGTTAAAATACGATTTTATGGCTAGCAAAAGAGAGTTCACAATGCCTAAAAAATGTACTTTAATTTTTGTCTTTATATGAGATAAAACTTAAAAAAAAAAGAAAAAAGAAAAGAAAAATATCACCTACAGATTCTTTTTTTTTAGAAGTATGTACAGTAATAGTTATAAATTTGTAAACCCTAAAATGGAAACCAATTTTCCTGGGCAGCTTATTTTATTTTGCTGTTCATTATCTGAATATATATCCACAGAGTAATTTTTGAACTTTATTTGTCAATCATCAGTTGTCTTCCCCAAGACCCCTGAGTGATTTATTTATTCACAACAAGAAATATTCGAGATTTCTACATCCTTAATAATTTTAGTTTAGTTGCCCAAGGAGAAAAGATGAAGTAAGTTTACTTACGTGACATATTTTTTCCAAGATTTTTTTCCATGGAGGGCAAACAATAGTTTGAGGTTTTGTGAGTTGTGAGAAGGTTGTTCTAAGTGCAAGTGTCAGGTCTTCAGATAATAAATATGAAATATATTAACAGCTTGATGGTCGACACATACACATCTCTGCTGAAGATATTTTAATTAATTCCCATATATACAGTGCAGGGAACTAATTTTGTTACATAAACCAGCATCAGCATAAGAATTAGTAGCATCAGGATCGAGCTAGCATCAGCATCAGCATTTAAAAAACAGCATTACCAGGATCAGCATCAGCAAGCATAGGATAAAACCAGCATTGACCTACATAAAATCAGCATTATCCTACTAGCATCAGAAAATCAATGAGTTTTAATTCAGTAAAAAATTAAAAAAGAAAGAAAGAATATTGGTTAAAGTATTCACATTATTGATACATAGTGAGATATTATGATCAAATAATTGTAAAAGGCACTTTTATTGCTTTAAACGGCAATGCTGAAATTCATTATCTACTTCCGGTAGCATGATGCTACTTCCAGTAACATTGACCTAATTATAAAACAGCATCAGGATAAGGATTACTAGCATTAAATCAGCAAGCAAAGGAAGCATTCAAATCAGCAAGCAAAGGAAGCATTCAAATCAGCATCGATGCTGTAACAAAATTAGTTTCCTGCACTGAATATATATCATTATTTCACTGTTTTGTAGATGGAAGATGGTCAGTTTATGCTTTTACCCCCCCCCCCCCAAACACTACCACCAACCTACAATACAGACATATAAAACCTCCTTCTCTTAGTATGGTGATATCCATTGAAATCCATCATTAACTTAAATTATCAAGCAGAAAATCCTCCAAGTAAATCTTACAACCGAAGCATTCTTAGATTTAGTAGTGTCCTCACAACACAAATACATACTTTCTACGTAAGCAGAACATATATCTCATTTCAACTGAGATTTTTTTCAGTTAAGTATCCCTCAGACACCCACCCCACTCCCGCGACAAATCAGTGCAGTATTTGTAGTGTCAGGGTTACAATATCCTTACTGTAGTTCAAGCTTTCTCTCTGTTCTGTTCAAAACAAGGCTTAAATCTGATTCAAATATAAAGTACATTATGTAATCTAAGATTACATTCAGAGTCTTTGAAAGTCATTTAAAGGTGTAACTTGAATGAGTAATGGTTGTAGGGTGGTTGCTTGAAATGATTAAATACCGTGATTCATGTTTGGTTAATTTTCAGTTCCATTTTATCAAATTTCAGTTTGGGTCGACTCAGTCAAGTTTGCATAATTGCAAACATGACCAAGAAATCAAAGTGTAGTTTGGATGGCCAAATCACAGTGTGATACTGTAAACATGGTAAAACTAATGTCTAATATGAACAGCACAGGTTCCAGAGAAATCGGCCAAATTCACTTTCCAGAACAGACAACATTTTAAACACTTGAATTCGCTGAAAGGGACTTAAAGTTAACTTCGTATAAGGCAAGATTTTGGAATGCAAAACATCATTCTGGATTAGACATGTTTCACTGTATCAGAAAAATGATCATAGTGGGTGTGTGTCCATGTGTAAACACCATCTACCTTAGAATACATCTGTGCTTCCAAACACTTTGAGAGAGACTTACCACAAAGCTTTTAAGTCGAATAAAATCAACAGCGAGAGGTACAGATCTCCCAAAATTCCTGTTGAGTCCTTTGATGTCATCCAGAAGGTCGGCGAAGAATTTGTATGCTCCCTTTAGCACACATAAAGCGACAAAGCCATCCTCATCAAAATCTTCCACAATGTCACGAGCTAGTCGCTCAATTCTGTATTTAAAAAAAGAATGTCATAAGCCAGTCGCTCAATTCTGTATTAAAAAAACACAATGTCACGAGCCAATCGCTCAATTCTGTATAAAAAAGAACATGAGCTAGTCGCTCAAATCTGTATTTCAATCGAAGTACTGAAGTATAGATGGTAGTTGATTTTTATGAAGATTTCAATAAAATTTTGTTTGTAACCTTGTTTACATTTCTTTTCAAATTACGCATAACATTAATGATCCTTATTCTGGTATGCCAGAATCAAATGACTAAGAAAATGTCACGATTCTATAAAGTCAGAAAGATACCAAGGCTTGTTTTAATTTGACCATAACTTTTGAATGATATGCTAAAACGTGTAAGACTTCTTTTTGCTCAATTTTTTTTTAAGTAATTTAAGGTTTTTTCCTGACCAAATGTTTGCTTTAAAACGCTATAGGAACTTAGCTTTTTGTCAGAATGTAATACAAGTTGTGAATTCCAATTCCACTCCTCTCTCTCTCTCTCTCTCTCTATACAGTGCTGCTATCCTATAAGTTGACAATCCTATCCTATCCTATCGTGAATCCTGCATCCACAATCCTATCCGGTGATTTCAGTCTAATCCTATCCTATCCTATCCTGCTACTTTCAGTTTTTTAATATTTAGGAGTTAATTTGACAAAACGAAAAAAAAAAATAATAAAATGACCATCATCTAAAAATCAGTTATAATTATGGATTTTATTTAATATGTTTTAGTGATAAAAAAAAAATCGAGATCGACATCCATTAATTCCCGACACCCCGCAAGAATTAATTTTCGAGTACCCAGTTAAAATGTAAACAAAGGGACTGTAATAAAACATAGGCAAGTACTGATCTAGCGAACGTGTAAAGAAAGTAAGCTTTCAAAATAATTATAGAAAAAAAATTATAATCCGACTTTATTTTGATTTTTCACATACTTACGATGATCGAGAGACGTCACGGTATTTGCGATTTCTTTTCGAATTTATACACTTTGATAAATAAATGGGGTTAAAGTTAGAGATGGGAAATCGTGGAAAAAGGGGGAAAACAACAACTAAGACTTCAGATACTTTTCTAATGTTATGATTATTAATAATTAGACTAAACGAACAAAATTTAAGCTCTTTAATTATGAGAATCAGACTATTAATGTCTATACCTTCATGCGGGGAAGGTACAACACTGTATAATAATCGTACCCGTTGAAAATACAATTTCTCTACACATACTGAATAATGAAAAAAAGGAGGATATGTTGGATGTTTTAACAGTTATGTGTTTCATGTTAAATTTATGCAAAACTCTATTTTTCCCTAAACTGTAAACTGAGCACCATGAAAAATAATACATGTATATATCCTCAGATTTTATTCATACTCATGTAAATCCAGAAAGAAGATACATCTATGACAAGACCATAAACCAAGAACAGAAATTTAGAATAGCTTGACTTTTATTTATTAAACATGTAAAAAATTATTAAAATGTATGATTAAAATTTGTTTTATATTCATTGTTTAAAGTTATTCTTGTTTGAGATGTTCAGTTCATCATTGTTTGAATTTGAATATTTTACAAACATGCAAAAATTTTATCATGTTTGCTAAATAAAAATCAAGATATTCAAAATGTTAAATTTTCTTATTTCACTTCACTTTGTTTTTTAGTTTATGGTCATTTCAGTGTCATGCAAATGTATTCAATAACCATATTTTTATGAGTGAGAATTTGATTTATGTTTAACAGAACACATTTCCATAAATCTTCATAGTCAGATAGATTGACAGCAATAATCATTGCAGTGAACACACACATATTCCTTCGAATTCTTTCTGATAAAACATGTATATGAATTCACAGTAGTTTCAGTATTTATAAGCCATATTTAAGTAAATTTTGTTTTTGACCTTGACATTTGATCTTGAAATTTATTCAGGGTCTAAATGAGGAACAAATATGCTTGACCAAGTTGACAATATTTATTCAGGTTTTGGGCCAAATAAATCTCATCTACAATTTTATTTTTTTATCTACAATGTATAACAATTGAATGTTCCATTATGAGACAAATTCATCAGAAGTATAAATGTATTTCAATGCCAAGCTCACAGATACATGTACATGAAATCTGTTTAAGTTGGTCAATGTCTTTTTCCAATTGTATGATGTGTTACATGCATATGATTTTGCCTGCTTGTCCGTCACTCAGATTGAATTTCAAATGTCAAAGTTTGTGTCAAAGAGCTAGTCATAAGTAACCGAACAGTTTCAAAATTGTCAACAATGCACAGAAAACAAATACTTCACACACCGATCTCCTTGATAGAAAACATCATGATTTCAGACTCTAAGGGGCTCTTGTACAGTGGTTTGAACATCTTTCATATTTATTCCAGCAGCAGATGAGATGAACTGCAATATGTACAGCAGCAAATATGCAGGATCATCCTAAAAAAAACAATTATTATCATGATTATAACAATATATGCATGTAGATTGTGCAATTTTTTCATATACATTATACATTAAAACTGTATTTTATTGTGATTATCTTTCTCATTTCATGTACGACTGGCTGAATTTTATCTTTTTCTCTCCCAGAGTAATGCATTTAAAGAAATCAAGCAAACTCAAATCTTATACTGCAACTTCATAGTCATATCTTAATTAAACAATCATAATTTACTTGTAAATTGTAATTCATTTCATCTCGTCAACTTGTTAACTACTATGAGAACATATGTTTGGGTTTTTTTCTCTATTTTGAATTTTTCTGCTTGTATTAATTTATTTATGTTTTTTGTTTGTTTTCTTCTTTGCTTAAAATTTGAATAAGAAAAAAATATGAAAATACATATAGCATGATGATGACCATGATGACCAGAACAATAACACATTGTTTTCAGTTTTACTCTTTTTTTAAAAAAAAAAGAAGAAAAATCACTTATTCAGAGAATCTACAGAAACTTCATCTAATAATGATATGTATGTATTATACTGATACCGATGCATAAACACATGTTAATAATCATACCTACTTTTTAAATGTAAAATCCATTTTCCTCACAAAATATTTTGATGAGGGCAGGCAAAACCAAGTATCATTTTCTGCAATGAAGAATAATGAATGTCTTGATTAATTTATAATGCATAACCCAGAATAGGTCATACATACAATGTACATGTAAGTGCTGAGTTGGCTTATAATACAATTTAAACAGTAGCATAAGAAATGATTCTGTCTTTATTTTATTATAATTGCGCTCAAATAAAAAAATCATTTTTTTTAAAACCACAGTAGGGAAATAGTATAGTAATAACAAACTGAAAAAGGCATAATACATTGTTTTAGAACACATTGAATCATGACAGAGTATTTGTAAATTTTTAACCCCATCCCTTCCTACACTACCTATTTTTCCACACCCGATTTTTGTCTATATTATAATAGAATAAAATTTTGATAGCTCAAGTCATTATAACATTGTTTAAAGGGGGAAATGTATGAACATGCACACATGTACAGTGTGTAGTATACTTACATGTTCTTGCACCACACAACTTCGATATCGATCTGTTCAAGTCCACCGTTAACAGTTCGTGTAGTGTAGAATTATCCAGACAAACAGAGCACATTTAACACAATTACATGTTATTGAACTTTAAAACAAGTAGGGATTGGCTTAATCATCCAAACATGCTGAAGAAAATAAGATCTCTTGATGTCCGAACTCTTCGCTGTTTACATGCGAAGATTCTTCCGGTGATCGTTCACGGTTAAATCGTACGCAATGTCACTCGAAGTTAATTATTAATTTGTGTTAAAATAAACAAAACATGTTTATTTTCTATCGTAATTTTATAAATATTTCTTTTGTAAACGTTTTAAAACATATTCCGTTTTTGTAATTAATTCTGAAATATGAATCAACCTTTACTCGAATCTGATTGGCTGTAGGATATAGGATAGGATAGGATTGGATTAACTACTATATGTTTCTATCGTGAATCCCCAATCCTGAATCCTATCCAAACCCATCCCATGTCAACTTGTGGGATAGCAGCACTGTATATATACTTTATGAAAAATCCAATTTTTGGTAGAAAATTTAGACTGCATTTTGTAAGGTGCAGACTTCTGAATGCACTATTTTTTGTAGCTTGAAAAATATTTCATGTAAAACTCGATCACCAAGAGTTATTTAAAAGCTAGTTGCAAGTGTTCATGCTGTTCATGATGAGTTTGAGTCCTACAGTAACCATCTTTTTGTATTTATTACGCATATAGTATCATTTTTGAACCGGGGAATTGTCTTCGCTTATCACCTTCATAACCGTATACTTGTAGACCTCGGTGTTTATTCTTGCAGGACACACATATTTGAAAGGATTTTTCTTATCTATAGCAGACATCAGTAGTAGCACACGCTTGTATCGGATGCAGTTTACATATTAAGGACACCCACTTTTTGTTTTCAAAACAATGTACTAAATGACTTGGCTGTGACAGCATTTTTTTTCCTTGGGTGAAGACTTCAACAAGCCGCTGACAGAAAGTACATTTTAGTAAATGGCTATATGTAAAAAGTTATTGCAAAGAGTGGAGGTGTTCAAGACGACGACAATCCCCCCTCTGAGAAAAAAAATTCTCAATTCTAAAATTTAATAAAAAGTAATATTTTAAGGTAAGGGAAAAGGGGAAAAAAGCTTCACGCCTGATTCAAATTCTGTACAAAGTTCGGATTTTGCGCGAGAATAAACGCTTTAACCACCACGCTACGAAGTCTTCTTGTCTTCGATGTGTCCGGAGAAATTTAAATAAACGAGTTTGTTGAAGCATATAATTTTTTCAGAAAAGTACAGTTTTCATATAGTATACTAGATGAAATCCCGCGCAAGCGCAGAGAATTTAATTTACACCACTACCGACAGAAAATATATTGTAGTTTCTACTGACAGCCTACAGGCTTATAGAAGGAATACTTTGTTCAAAATCCCACAGGAAGTAAATGTACGTCTCCACCCCCACCCCACCGCCTTTTTGTAAAATCTTGAAAAATAACAATATCATTTAATTGACATTTATTGTGAAACCTGTTATACAATGTTATGGATATTGTACTTCAGATGCTCTTATTTCATTTCCGCCAAGGATAAAAGGAGTTAATATGCACATTTTATTGATAAATTGATTTTTTTGGGGGGGGGGGGTACAAAATTTTACAGCTTTAATTATATTTGAACAATACCTTATTCATTAATTTTCTCTTTTCATGTAAGCAAGTTTATTACAAAGTACAAATTGTACTTCGGGTTCGTTGCCACGATGCTCTCAGTAAGGAAAATACAAATTTTACCGATAAATTTATTAGAAAAACCTACTACATATATGTAATAGTCTTTCGATATATAAATATATTCACAACTTATAGTGTTATCAATAATTTACCATTATTTCAATGATCATTTATACAAAAGCTTTTTTTTATGTTCATGCAGCTACAATCGCCTCGTTTTTCTTTTTAACATCGGGCTCGATGCTATATGATGTTCTAGAAGCTTCCTTCAATATTAAGATTGGCGAATGACGAAAATAATTTGCACATTTCCCTTTTTAATCGGTTATCACAACTTATTTCTTTTATATCATTTAAATCAAGTTTTGATGGAATAATAAAGTGATGACGTTTTATGAAATAAATAAACGATTGCTTGTTGTCAGTTTCATTAAAAACTGCCAGTAACTTAGATCCGCCAACCGGAAACGCCACCGTACTCACGTTTTTGCTATTTCATGGCTGTTTATAGAAAATAAAAGTAGACTTTTTATTTAATGTGCGACACTTACTATGCAAGTGAAATCTAAATATAGTTTACGGACATCATCTTGTATCTAGTGTATTGTTAGAGGAGTAAGTAAGAACTCTGGTGCACCCGTTTCGGAGTTTATTTGCAAAATTTATTAATTTATAAGTATAGATTTTCAGACTCCATTTTTTTTTAAAACATGAAATAGATTTTACTTTTACATATCCGTCATTTAAACGATAATGAAGAAGGGAGACTTGACCCATTCATATTCAAAAATCATATTTTTATGGCTCTAATGAACCCATTTTCCACTTAACTGTTAACTTAAAAAAAACAAATTATCAATTAATAAGTCGTTCAGTAAAACAAATGAATAAAATGTGTTGAAGATGACATTACGGAAGACATAATTTTAGAAAAATGAAACTTTTCAGTAAACTTTGAAAATTGAGAAATACACTGTCTCAGAGAGGGGGGATCGTCCTCGCCTTGTACGCCCTCTTTCTTATCCAGATGCATTAGTCTTCTCGATCTCATCGAACGGGTGACAAGAATTGCTTTCGCCTTCGGTGCAACACGATCAAAATTTAGATAATTTTTTAAATATATCTATTCAATAAATGTTTAAAAAAAACTTACCAATGACTTGATTGTATGTTTGAAAATAAATAAATGCTCCATGCAAGGATCGAACAAAAAAATTATCTATTTCTCACTGTCTTAATTTGGCAGGTAACACATACCGCTGTGCCACAGTCGCATCATTTGAAACGAAATTGAAGCAGCGAATTTACACAAAGTGGTGGTGGTGGGGGGGGGGGGGAAGGGTTCTTTTTTATGGTCTCTGTTTCTCTCCATTTTTTTTTAAATATGTGTTCGTTTCCTTGCGTTAAATTGGACATGAATAACCTTTAAAATCGTGAACAACTCAGAGATAGCAAATTGTTATAGAAAAAACGTAATTAAAAATGTTACATTTTGTTCCAATTGACTATCTAGCAATATCTAGCATATTTTAGCATATCAAAACACAACATCAGGAAATTAATAAGTCTTTCAATAAAACAAATGAATCAAATGTGTTGAAGATGACATTACTGAAGACATAATTTTAGAAAAATGAAACTTTTCCGTGAACTTTGAAAATTGAGAATCACATTGTCTTTGTCACACTGATGGAAACCCTATATATATTAGTAGCATGCTAAAATATCGTGTTGTGATGGAACAATAAAATTTTCCCTTTTTAAGTATGTCCATATTCATGCTGATTCCAAATCAAAGGCGCCCTCGTTCTTTATCGAAGTCAAGAATAAGCTTACTTTGAATTTTCTGCTTTTTCAACAGTTTTCTACATATATATATATATATATATAAAGCACTAAAAACCAACAACACTGTATATCCTAAGTGTCGGATCTACTAAATAGATACAAGGTCACGGATGGAAATTTATATAAAGCACTAAAAATGACCAAGACACGAACAATAATAATTGTCAAATTTTCGGGACGACCTGTCCCTTCCTCAGGACAAAGAAAAAAGTTAAGAAGTCATAAAAACAAAGGAAATGGAGAAACAAAAACAACTAGCACTACTACCAAACTACCAAACACTAAATATTTACAGTATTACATGTTTAATTTGAAGTTTATAAACAGTTGTGAACAAAGAAATCCGGAGCGCTATGAATTGCGTCCAGTCTAAATCACCAGAGTACACCCGATAGACCGGACGCAATTCATAGCGTTAGTAGTGCTAGTTTTTTTGTTTCTCTATTTCCTCCTTTGTTTTTACGACTTCTTAACTTTTTTCTTTGTCCTGAGGAAGGGACAGGTCGTCCCGAAAATTTGCCAATTATTATTGTTCGTGTCGTTGGTCATTTTTAGTGCTTTATATATATATATATATATATATATATATATATATATATATATATATATATATATATATATATATATATATATATATATATATATATATATATATATATATATATATATATATATATATATATATATGTCACCTTGAAAACTCCTAATACTTCTCTGTTTTCCGGACCTTTTTTGGCTGTGATTGAACATAAGCTTTAGATTGTCTCTTTTGTATTGATAAACTGTAGGTCAACAATCGCAATTCCCTGGGCCTTTCCGAGAAGCGGAAAAAACTATCTGGAGTGAGTTGCGTAGGCGTCCATGAAAACCCCCTTTCCATGAATTCGAAAAATATGCAGGGAGACTTCTTATCCGTAGAGTCTGGAGGTTAACTTCTTTGAATGTTAAGATATTACATGTACCTAAAATATACTACAGAAGGGACAATATTTCCATTTCTATTTGTTTTTTCTGTGATAACTCTTTGAAAGTTAGTTGAGTTGATTTCTTGATCATTCTACCGGAACGCAAATTTCGCCAAGCGAAAGGTCAGGAGCTAAGAAGGCCTAATATGCATGTAATTCTCGTGCGGCTGTCTTGTGTCTGACTCTAAGGAGGCCTAATAAGCATGTAATTCTCGTGCAGCTGTCTATGTGCTTGACGTTAGTGGGCGGGGACTATTGAAATTGACATGTGAGGCCTCGTGTAAATTAAATCTATTAGTCTACATTTTTAAAATCTAAATTTACAATTTTATTTCACAATGAAATGGAAATATAAGGAATCACTGTCTAGTTAGTAAAGTATGCCAGGGACATCAACGATAGTTGGAAACGTGGGATAATTTATGCATAACGGGCTTCGCCCGTTATGCAAATTATCCCACGTTTCCAACTATCGTTGATGCCCTGGTATACTTTACTAACTAGACAGTGATTCCTTAAATCAATTCTGTCTATCCAATTCTTTAATAAATATGAAGCGAGTCCGTTTTGTATAAATGCGTTGTACCGGATAATTCAAGTGACCCTAAGTGTTGCTGACCTTCGTCAACGGTCCAGACTTCGGGTAACATAGATGATTTTGCATTTGAGAAAATGTCGATCGCCGCAGTTATCCGTGCAAATAGTCGTCGAATAACGTTCTTCCAATGAAAGAAAAAGTGAGCAAACTCACATACCCCACGCTCCCCCAAAACTTGACAATGCAACACATAATGAATGGCATGGTGTACTTTAAATACACAGTATAATTCAAAAAGGGGCATTACTTGCAAAAATAATCACATCAAAAGTTCTTGCATATAAGGACATTCAGACATTTTTATGTTACAAAGTTAATTGGACTGAAGTTTCTAGATGAATAATGGAATCAAAATTTCTCGGTAATATACATAATCTCTGAAATACCTACAAAGTTTCAGGAAATTCAGTGCAGGAGTTATGCTGACAAACTGTTAATTAAATTCCTCAGTGATTTCGATTTGTTAATGAGTGTAAGTCCATGTCCAACGTATGACAATTTACACATTTAAATAATTATAATAAATGGAAACAAAATTACAATGTAGTCATATAAATTTGATTATATACTGTACTTATGAAATTATTTAAAGCAAAGCACTAAATTGAGGGGGGGGGGGTTGAAAACTTTTTGTGTACTTATATCCAAGATTTGTGTGTGGATGTGTGTGTTGAATCATTAATATTTTGATCTTAAAATCAATAGGGTTTTTTTAAGATCATAAAATATTTCACATAAAATTTCATAAGTAAAGCTGATTCCAGTGGATTTCCTTATTACGTAGCTGGAAAGTTTCTTCAGTAATAGGTAAAACTCTAAAGGCAAAAATAATAGAATAGGAATTTTCTGGTAATATGCACATCTACACACTGTGTCCTAAATATCTGCAAAGTTTGACGAAATTGTGAGAAGCAGTTTAAGAGGAGTTGCGCTGACAAACTGTTCATCTCTATATTCAAGATATGGCCAAAAATCTAAGATGAAAAGTGCCAATTTTTCCAGAAAAATAATGGAATCGGAATTTCCTGGCAATATGCTCAACTACACACTGTGTCCTGAATATCTGCAAAGTTTGAAAAGAAAAATGTGAGAAGCAGTTTAAGAGGAGTTGCGCTGACAAGCTGTTCATCTCTATATTCAAGATATGGCCTAAAATCAAGTTGAAAAGTGCCGAAATTCCCAGAAAAATGAAGGAATCGGAATTTCCTGGCAATATGCATATCTACACACTATGTCCCAAATATCTGCAAAGTTTTACGAAATTCTGTGCAGCGGTTTTAGAGGAGTTGCACTGACAAAAAAACAGAACTACCTAACTGACGGACGGGTCAAAAACATTATACCCCCCGCAACTTGTTGCGTGGGGTATAATAATTTCATCATGCCGTAAATCAACCAATATCATTTTACATGTAATAAAAAATAATTATAATTACACTTGTAACATCCCATAATGCAAGACTTCACAGTATCCAGAAGGGGAGGGGGGCATTTCTGGGACTTCAGGTATTAAAACCTCTGCTTGAAAAGTAAGAGGTGCATGCAATGATGGGGGTGTCTGTCCTTAACACTTCCGTACTTCCGGTCGTTACATGTGGGGTAGCCAATGGAACTTTGAAATGAACAGAATCTCATTAACTACTGCCAAGAAATGCACTTTGCATTATACTCATATGAGGGAGGGGAGTTCATATTGTAAGCTCAGTGCTCATAGTACCTCTAGTTAAATTTCTATTTTAAGTAAGGAAAAAGTTAATTTCTTTTTTAAGTAAGGAAAAAAATGGAATCCCCTCTGCTAAGAATCACAGAGCCCTTGAAAATTGGTAAACAAATTACGTATCTGTAGAAAGTTGACTCAGGAGAGTGATACCCCCCTTCTCCCAAGGAATAGGTTTGTCAGCTTTTAGCAAGTTTTGATTTTAGTATTTATTTCTTTAATTTTTTTTTTTGTCAAAAAATTTCCGACTCCAAATTGGTTTGAGTTATTTTGGACCCCCCTCCCCCCTGGATTTTTTTTGTTTGCCTTTTTTTTTTTTTTTTTTGGTTTGGTTTGGTTTTTCTTTTTTTTGTTTTTAGATCTGCGGATGCACTGGTACAAAACATGTACATGTATGCATTAGAATGGCGGGTAAATTAAATCAAAGTACTGAAAGTACTGGGAAGCGCTAAGCATATTGCAATTTGAAATACATCAGAATTATTTTGAATTTAAATTGCCTGTTGTATTGGGATTTAAGCAATATCTTGACAGTGCGGCTGCGCTAGGGCGAGCACAGTTGTTTGTTACATAATCAAACATGTGAGTCATGAAAATTTCCCCTTGGGATATGAAATTCAACATTGTCTTATGCCTTTTTTATTTTAAGCATTTTACATTTTCTTCTGTCAAAAGAACAATCAATATTTTCTTTCTCCATATCCTTGTAGGAGTCTATAAGAGGTAGCTTTGCGTATAAATCGCAATATTTATTGGAGTGGGGATGGTCGACGAGTTTTCCGACCAAATTTAGACTATAAATGTAGCTATACATTAGCTGGAAAATGTATATTTCTAAATAATTTTGAACGCTCGAAAATGTCGCTGAAATTCCTCTCATTTATGTGCAACACCGACAGCTAAAATGTTCTAGTGATAATTTTTAATAATAAATTCATTCCGTGTTTACAAATGTTTAAAATTGAAGATTGGCTGTTAGTGACAGCGCTTTAATTTTAGAAACTATTTGTTTATTGCGTCGATAAATATTTTCTTATTGATAACAATTATTTATTAAAGTTATGAATAAAACATCTCAAAAATATCGAATACTAGTATTCTCACT